>NC_063052.1:38541854-38601854 GCF_018812025.1 Megalobrama amblycephala | reverse complement strand
ATTTTCTTTTATTTTATTTTTAAACGTCCTATATATAATATTGCATATGGACAAAAATAAATAAATAAATAAAATACAAATTATATATATATATATATATATATATATATATATATATATATATAAAAAATCTTTTGTGCTTCAGAAAAGTCATACAGGTTTTGAAAACCCCCCCCAAAAAAATTAAGTTTTAAAAATTTAATTTGTCAGCTTTATGTTGTTCCAAACATGTATGACTCTTTATTCTTTGAATGATTCATCAAAGTATGAAGAAGCTTCCTCAAGCAGTGTTTTGAAATTGGCCATCACTAAATAAGTCGTTATTTTGTTTTTTTGGCGCACCAAAAATATTCTCGTTGCTTTATAATATTAATATTGAACCACTGTACTCACATGAACCGATTTAAATATGTTTTTAGTACCTTTTTGGATCTTGATAGAGGAAATGTCATTGCTCCCTATGGAGGCCTCACTGAGCCATCGGATTTCAACAAAAATATCTTAATTTGTGTTCCGAAGATTAACGAAGGTCTTACGGGTGTGGAACGGCATGAGGGCGAGTAATAAATGACAGAATTTTAATTTTTGGGTGAACTAACCCTTTAAGGAATAAGGGTACAACTTAATTGTTATTTGAAGTGAGAACATTAATAACAAAAAATGTAAGAAGTTTTAAATAACGACTGATTCATTTGTAGTGTTGACAGCATTCATTAGGCTCAGCTATTTAACAATGTACCAATTCTAATTTTATAATTTAATAAATTTGTTTCATTTTCATCTATTCCTTTATAAAAATCTCTTTTATTATATAATCAATTTTCCAAATAATAAAGATTTTTTTATTTTATTTTATTTTATTTTATTTTATTATTATTTTTTCTATTATAAATAGAATCTTATTTTTAGAATCAATAATAACAGATTAGAATTAAAATCCTGTCTACGTCTGCTTACAGTCCTGATTTAATTTCATTTTATTTCATTTCATTTTAGACATGTCCCATTTATGATGCTGGATATGACAAAAAAAACAAACAAAAAAAAACTTCTTTTGTGTTCCACAGAGAAAAGCAAATCATACAGTTAGAAAAGAACTAAGCTGCTAATTTTTGCTGGTGATCATCTTAAATAAACCACTCCCACACCTAGACTAGCATCAGACCAGCAATAACCATCAAATTTTCAGCAGGGTGACTTTCCACCCCTCCCTCCATCTCTCCGTGTCTTTGTGAAGCTCTGCGCGGGTGACACTCGTCAAACGGCTGTCATTGTTCATATCTCGCGGAGAGGTGAGAGCGTTACACAAACAGGCTGTGACACGACACGGCCGGTGTTAAGTGACAGTGTGTGATCCGCCGTCTGAGAACACGACCTTCTCCAGCGCCGCGTCTGCGGGTGGTTCGGGGCCCTCTAATAAGACTGACCCCTCGCTGTCATGTACTGTTGAGATATTCACCGAGAGGCTGCTGGAGAAAAGATATAAATGTCACTCACAGCATCGCTTTAGAACGGTTGAGTCCATACAGTGGAAGTCCATCCCATGAAGAGACTACAAACTGGCATCAAATTCAGCAACAAAGGTACAAACACATGAATATTCTTTGAAGTGAAAACATTAATTAGGATGTAACATTTCCCTTTTTCATTTGAAAATGTCACATTACTGAAGGAAAATGGATACAGTTTTATCCTGACCGTAAAAGACTAAAAGTGATCATAAAGCTATCTAAACCACAGGAGTAATTCTGGTAATGAGCATATGGCAGCAGCCTCTGATAATGAACAGAAAGGTCATTAAAAGAGACGACAACATACGATACATAAAGAACGAGGCTGAATTGAATAGATTTTACAGTGCTTGACGATCAAGGTGATGATCTCTTTCAACATGACTTGTATCTCAACGCAGCGGCCCTCAGGGAAGTCGACTGTAATTGGACGTTCTCATCACCTAATGCGCCGGCAGCACGGAGCGCCGCCCTTCATCATCACAATGACCTTCATTCCCGCTTCAGCGTCTTCACAACAAGACACAGATCTCACTGACAGACAAAGCACAAAACCGTCAACGCTAAAGGCACACCGATTACTTTCAGTACGTTTATGTTGCCTTGTTTTACTTCACCTGTGGATCACACCTTTCCATGAATACGGTTCAAAATGTCGTCCCATTGCATTTTATTTTATAGGTTTTTAAACTGTTTAGATACACTATATGGACAAAAGTATTGGGACACCAGCAGGGACTTTAATTGCATTGCATTCTAAATACATAGACATTAATATGGATTTCGTCCCCCTTTACAGCTATAACAGCTTGATGTTCGTCACTCCACAGAACACGTTTCCACTTCTCCAGAGTCCAGTGGCGATGCGCTTTACACCACTTCATCCATCATTGTATGCAGCTGCTTGGCCATGGAAACCCACTCCATGAAGCTCCCGCCGCATAGTTTTTGTGCTGATATTAATGCCAATGGAAGTTCAACTGTGGAAGCAGCAGGGCTGGTGACTTTTACGCACCATGTGCCTCAGCACTCGGTGACCGGTTCGCTCTGTGACTTAGTGTGGTCTTCCACTGCTGTTCCTAAATGCTTCCACTCTCCAATAAAACCTTTTACAGTTTACTGTGGAATATCTAGCAGGGGTGAAGTTTCCAACCCAATGCATCCATCCACTCTTGAATTCACTGAGCTCTTCAGAATTTATTTTATTTATTTACAAATTTATTTATTATTTATTTATTTAAAAAAAAAAATGTAGACATCTCATATTTTGGTAACAGGGTTGGAAAACAACTATTTTATTTTGAAGTGTTTAGACGTCCCATATTTTGGTAACAGGGTTGGAAAAAGAACCATTTTTTTATTTTAAAGTGTTTAGACATCCCATATTTTGGTAACAGGGTTAGAAAAACTAAACAGCAGTTTTATTTAATTTATTTTAATTTATTATTTTATTTTAAAATGTTTAGACGTCCCATATTTTGGTAACAGGGTTGGAAAAACAAAACATCGATTTTATTTAATTTATCTTTATTTATTATTTTATTTTAAATTGTTTAGATGTCGCATATTTTGGTAACAGGGTTGGAAAAACAACCATTTTATTTTATTTTAAAATGTTTAGACGTCCCATATTTTGAAAACAGACTTGGAAAAATAAAACAGCAGTTTTATTACATTTATTTTTAGTTTTTTTTTTTTTTTTTTAAATTGTTTAGATGTCGCATATTTTGGTAACAGGGTTGGAAAAACAGCAATTTTTATTTTATTTTATTTTAGTTTAGTTTAGTTTAGTTTAGTTTAGTGTGCAGATGTCCCATATTTTGGTAACAGGGCTGGAAAAACAGCAACCCTCATATAAAATAAACAAGTTCCGATTCGCTCTGTGACTTAGTGTGGTCTTCCACTGCTGTTCCTAAATGCTTCCACTCTCCAATAAAACCTTTTACAGTTTACTGTGGAATATCTAGCAGGGGTGAAGTTTCCAACCCAATGCATCCATCCACTCTTGAATTCACTGAGCTCTTCAGAATTTATTTTACACAAATGTTTGTAAATTCAAACTGCATGACTAGGTGCTTGATTTCATACACCTGTGGCAGTGGGTCTGATTGAAACACCTGAATTCAAGAATTATGAGGTTTGTCCCAATACTTTTGTCTCATATTTTCTCATGTATGTCTCATATTTTCATAACAGGTTTGAAAAAACAAAACAGCAGTTTTCTTTAATTTATTTTTATTTATTATTTTGTTTTAAATTGTTTAGACATCTCATATTTTGGTAACAGGGTTGGAAAAACAAAATGTCAGTTTTATTAAATTTATTTTTATTAAATGTATTTTTATTTATGATTGTATTTTAAGTTGTTTAGATATCGCATATTTTGGTAACAGGGTTGGAAAAACAACCATTTTATTTTATTTTAAAATGTTTAGACGTCCCATATTTTGGTAAGAGGGTTGGAAAAACAAAACATCAATTTTATTTAATTTATCTTTATTTATTATTTTATTTTAAATTGTTTAGATGTCACATATTTTGGTAACAGGGATGGAAAAACAGCAATTTTATTTTATTTTAAAATGTTTAGACATCCCATATTTTGGTAACAGGGTTGGAAAAACAAAATATCGATTTTATTTAATTTATCTTTATTTATTATTTTATTTTAAATTGTTTAGATGTTGCATATTTTGGTAACAGGGTTAGAAAAACTAAACAGCAGTTTTATTTAATTTATTTTTATTTATTATTTTATTTTAAAATGTTTAGATGTCCCATATTTTGGTAACAGGGTTGGAAAAACAAAACATTGATTTTATTTAATTTATCTTTATTTATTATTTTATTTGAAATTGTTTAGATGCTGCATATTTTGGTAACAGGGTTGGGAAAACAACCATTTTATTTTATTTTTAAAATGTTTAGACATCCCATATTTTGAAAACAGGCTTGGAAAAATAAAACAGCAGTTTTATTACATTTATTTTTATTTATTTATTTATTTAAAAAAAAAATGTAGACATCTCATATTTTGGTAACAGGGTTGGAAAACAACTATTTTATTTTGAAGTGTTTAGACGTCCCATATTTTGGTAACAGGGTTGGAAAAAGAACCATTTTTTTTATTTTAAAGTGTTTAGACATCCCATATTTTGGTAACAGGGTTAGAAAAACTAAACAGCAGTTTTATTTAATTTATTTTAATTTATTATTTTATTTTAAAATGTTTAGACGTCCCATATTTTGGTAACAGGGTTGGAAAAACAAAACATCGATTTTATTTAATTTATCTTTATTTATTATTTTTTTTTAATTGTTTAGATGTCGCATATTTTGGTAACAGGGTTGGAAAAACAACCATTTTATTTTATTTTAAAATGTTTAGACGTCCCATATTTTGAAAACAGACTTGGAAAAATAAAACAGCAGTTTTATTACATTTATTTTTAGTTTTTTTTTTTTTTTTTAAATTGTTTAGATGTCGCATATTTTGGTAACAGGGTTGGAAAAACAGCAATTTTTATTTTATTTTATTTTATTTTAGTTTAGTTTAGTTTAGTTTAGTGTGCAGATGTCCCATATTTTGGTAACAGGGCTGGAAAAACAGCAACCCTCATATAAAATAAACAAGAAATCTCTATATTTATATTTATGATATTTATTTTGACCACCTGAGCTGGTTAAATAACATTTTCTCAAGGTTAAGCACCTCCTTTCAGTTTTTTTCTCCCAGTATTTTTAGCCCTATCTATTTGTGGAAAGTGCTGCATATAAGATATACTTGGAGTACACTGTTAAGAAAGTGATATCAACACAAATCATCTAGATGCTAGCATGAATAAGTTGTGCTTTAACGCTGAGGGTTTTTCTCATGTAGTGTGAAAGTATCTGCTGCTGGTTTCTATATCCAGACTCACATTCATTACCATCGAGCGCTTTAATGTGCCGCACACAGAACAGCAATGAGCTCTTTTATTGGATTGGTGTAATCATATGCAGCCCACCAGTGGCTCAATGTCTCACTTTTTTTTCTCCTTCTGTCTCTCTGAGGGAAGAGAAACCAACAGAAGAATCGACTTGCATGACTTGCAGAAACAGACAGTGAAAGTACAGATACTCCAATGTATGCTTGAACATTTATCCTGAATACTAAAGATTATCCTTTGGAGCTCTGGTGTTTTATTGTAAAATATAAAAAATCCAATTAACAATGTGCATTTGTTTGCCTGGAAGTGTGAAACTCCGCCCACAGATGTTGTAGATTATGAATATCTTTTTGTTTCTACTCTCTCAGTCCAAACGTGTGGACGCCAGTCGACTCCTACACACAGACCGAAGCTGATTCTGAGAGTGATAATCGAGGTGGCTGAAATCCGGTCCAACTTTCACATGTCCTTAAACAGGGAGCATGGGGTAAGGAGTGGGAATAGGCATTCTGGGAAATGAGGTACGACGCTGCACTCGTGGTCTCGTGGGACGCCGGCTGTCCTCAGGCTGAATGTGTGCGCTGCCATGACGGTGACCCTCTTGACCTCACTTTCTCTTATTGCTCGTCTCATTTAACCTCGAGCAGTCGCAGAGCTGCATTTCCCATCACAGGTGTGGGTATGCTACAGTATTTTAACACTGTAAACAGATGTGTGACTATTATTCATTAAACATCATTATATATATTGAAAGTGAGCAGCCTTGAAGAACTTAAGATCGTATATCTATAGGCCAGAAACATAGTTTTAAGTATGCAATTGAGGCTTATGCATTCAAAGTGAGAAGCGAAATGACAAGATATTAAAGGGGTGGTTGATTATGATTTCACTTTTTTAACTTTAGTTAGTGTGTAATGTTGCTGTTTGAGCAGAAACAACATCTGCAAAAGTTATCTTCTTTTATAGAAATCACTTTTGAAGGACTATAACAAACGACTGGTAGGGACTATAACAAGCTTCTTCCAGGGTTGGAAACATCACTAACCCTAAAATTTACATAAGCCCCGCCCCTGACAACTCACAACAAAGGGGGCGGGGCCATGTTGAGCTGCTTTAGAGAAGAGGAAGAGTTGTTGTATTAGAGTGTTGTTGTCATGCCGTCATTTTACGCCGGACTGCTTCACAAACGAGGGTCAATTCAGCAAAAAAAGATGAACATGACGGCACATGCTAGTGGATGATTTGAATCAACTCCACAGCAACTACATCAATTTATCCACTAACATTCAGAAACATTCAGTTTCATTCTAAAAGTTGTAACTTCTTCCTGAGTCTCTCCATCAGTGTCGACTCCAGTTTGAACAATGTAAGGCTGAACACCGTTACTGACAATCCTCATTTTGGTTCCGTGAGATTCTCCAGCTTTGTTGTTGTTGAAGCTCCGCCCTCTTCTGGAAAGGGGTGGGGAGCAGCAGCTCATTTGCATTTAAAGGGACACACACAAAAACTGCATGTTTTTGCTCACACCCAAATAAGAGCAAATTTGACAAGCTGTAATAAATCATTTGTGGGGAATTTTGAGCTGAAACTTCACAGACACATTCTGGAAACACCAGAGACTTATATTACATCTTGTGAAAGGGGCATTATAGGTCCCTTTTAAGTGACTTCATGATTAAAAAAAGAAAAAATCTGCCTCTGGGGTCAGAAAAATAAACTTAATTTTATTTTTAATTTTACTGCAAAAAAAATTATATTGTTAATGAGAAATTTTGTCTTGGTTTCATGCACAAATATCTAAATCTTTCATTAAGCAAAGTAAAAAATGACACTTAAACAAATTATACTCATTTGCTAATAAGACATAATACATTTATGTTCAAGATTTAATCTATGAAAACAAGTCTTAGTATCTTATTCAGTTTTGCTTCTCAAGTAATTTTATCTAAGTTTTTTCTAATACTTAAATAAGACTAATTAAAACTTTAGGAAGTCATTTTTTGCCTATAAGTCTTTTCTTGTTTTCCAGTCCAAAACAAATCCTTCAAACAAGATTAATGTACTTGAGAAGCACACTGCACACATATGATATTAAAATGTTTTCATTGATTACATCTTAAGTGTAAGTGTACTTTGTTTTACTGCACTGGAAGATTTTTTAACTTATTTATACTAGTACAAGTTAAATCTGCCAGTGCAAGAAGACAAAATACACTCAATCTTTAATGTAGCTTATTTCAAGACTTTACAGTTAAAATATATTTAACTGTAAAACAAAGCAAAAAAACTAGTTAACAACATGAATAATACAATATTACATAAATATAGACACTACTGTTCAAAAGTTTAGGGTCACTAAGATTTTTTGATCAAAAGTCACAGTAAAGACATTTATAAAGTTACAAAAGATTTCTATTTAAAATTGATGCTGTTCTTTCTGTTGTTTTTATTCATCAAACGATCCTGAAAAAATGTTTCACAGTTTCCACAAATATGAAGCAACACAACTGTTTTCAACACTGATAATAATCATAAATGTTTCTTGAGCAGCAAATCATCATTTTTGAATGATTTCTGAAGGATCATGTGACACTGAAGACTGGAGTAATGATGCTGAAAATTCAGTTTGATCACAGGAATAAATTACAGTTTACAATATATTCACATGGAAAACAGCTGGTTTACATTGTAATAATATTTCAGATTTTTCTTCCAGTTCATACCACTGTCAGATTATCCTACGTGTACATAAAATGCTTTACGTAGGCCTAGTAGAGCACATATTGTACGTTTCAGTAGGCCTACCTAAATGTACAAAAAAAATGCATGAGATTGCATGAGACGTTCTGCATGAGATGAGCCAAGGCTGTTGTGTTTTTGAGGCCCAGATGCATTTGAATGCTGCAGCTCTGTTTACAGCGGTCAGGCTTTGATGGCCTCTCTGTCACACCGTGTTTCCGCGAGCATCTGCATTCCAGCGGCAGACGGACGGGTCACCGCTGGGACCGTCTGACAGAGACGCGCTCGGTCCTCCTCCACCGTCTGTCAGCGTCACGAGTCTGCTTGAGTATGCTGCTTGATCCGTCACTGTCAGGCCGCGCGCAGTTATGCATGCGCCGTCCGCTCCTCTGCTGGGAAGCTGCATCCGCCGCTTTAATGCGCAGACCGCATCAGGTTGTCAGCGAACGTCTGGGAAGGACAGGCCATGTCGTCTTTCTTCCTGATGGGAATGCTGTGGTTCACAACACTGCTAACTCATTTATAAAACCTGGATTTAAAGGTTACGTTTTTTTTTTTGATACTGAAATACTTGTTTGCATCCAAATTTAATGCAGAGACTAGAAAGCCATTGATAGACTGATTCCTGTAAAGAGAATGTTTTTCTTTAATCTCTTTAAGAAAAAAAAAAAAAAAATTTTATTTTATTTTATTTTATTATTCACAGCACTGACTACTGGTCTGTCCAAAATAGGCAACTTATATGGTTATATGGAATATTTGGAATGTAAAATAGGCATTTATGATTATGTAATTTTGCAGCAGAATAACTATATCATCATACTATTACTGTGATTTATTTTTATAAAACTAACTGAAAAACTAAACTCTGCTCTTTTAAAGGTGCCGTAGAACGTCTTTTCACAAGATGTAATATAAGTCTAAGGTGTCCCCTGAATGTGTCTGTGAAGTTTCAGCTCGAAATACCCCATAGATTTTTTTTAATTAATTTTTTTAACTGCCTATTTTGGGGCATCATTAACAATGCACCGATTCAGGCTGCGCGACCCCTTTAAATCTCTCGCTCCCTGCCCTCCCGAGCTCTCGACTATAAAACAGTGCATAAACAAAGTTCACACAGCTAATATAACCCTCAAATGGATCTTTACAAGATGTTCGTCATGCATACTGCATGCATGCATCGATTCTTGTGAGTATAGTATTTATTTGGATGTTTACATTTGATTCTGAATGAGTTTGAGGCTATGCTCTGTGGCTAACGGCTAATGCTACACTGTTGGAGAGATTTATAAAGAATGAAGTTGTGTTTATGAATTATACAGACTGCAAGTGTTTAATAATGAAAATAGCGATGGCTCTTGTCTCCGCGAATACAGTAATAAACGATGGTAACTTTAACCACATTTAACAGTACATTAGCAGCATGCTAACGAAACATTTAGAAAGACAATTTACAAATATCACTAAAAATATCATGATATCATGGATCATGTCAGTTATTATTGCTCCATCTGCCATTTTTCGCTATTGTTCTTGCTTGCTTACCTAGTCTGATGATTCTGCTGTGCACAGATCCAGACATCCTGCCCTTGTGTAATGCCTTGAACATGGGCTGGCATATGCAAATATTGGGGGCGTACATATTAATGATCCCGACTGTTACGTAACAGTCGGTGTTATGTTGAGATTCGCCTGTTTTCCGAAGAGATTTATATAAGAAGGAGGAAGCAATGGAGTTTGAAACTCAACGTATGTCTTTTCCATGTACTGAACTCTTGTTATTCAATTATGCCAAGATAAATTCAATTTTTGATTCTAGGGCACCTTTAAGGAACAGACAGTATCAGCTTTCTTTCTCATTCATCTGAAGAACAAACCATCTTCGGCTTTGATAAGGTCCTGTCCAGGACGAGTCCACCCATCATCTGGAGAGGGTGGGAGGGTTTTGGATCTCAAACCACGCGGTCCTCGGATCAAACAGGTGTTACTCCTTCACCTGTGAGGCGAGAATCAAAGACTGGCTTTATCTCCAAGAGCTGCAGAGGAGGCACTGCTCAAGAGACGCACACACAGGTTCAAAAGGAGCGCGAGAAGAAAGAGCAGAAGCCGTGTCTCGTCCTCTGAGGATGTGAGGATGTACGTTCCTCTAACAATCACAGGAGTGCCGATGCTGCTCATGCCCATACAGGGGGCATTTTAAGAGCTCATATGAAAGAAAATTCACATATGAGATCTCTTTAATATCTCAGTTGTTTCTCCTAGTTTAGCATATGCAGACTTTGGGAAATCCAGAAGTTGTAAATCATTTCATTTCATTTATTTATAAAGCACAAATAAACACAACAATAGTTGACAACTGTGCTGTACAGAAGAGAAGTATTCCTAAATATAAAAAACAGATAATAAAAAGAAGTACATCATTTAATATGACTTCAAGATACAACTTTAACTTATATTTAAACTTATATACGGAGTACAGATCTAACAGACCTCACGACATTACCTTTCAACCTCAATCTTGATCTCTGATAGGACAGGGTATTATTATCTGTGGTTCGCAAGCATCTGGCTGGCTTATTCAAGTTTAAAAGAGGCGTCTAACCATTTAGGGATTTAAAAACAAGCAACGGTACTTTAAATTCAACTCTATAACGCATGGGAAACCAATTGAGAGACATTAAAATTGGACCAATATGTTCACATTTACGGACCCCAGTTAAAAATCGGTGGCATTTTTAACCATTTGAAGCCTTGACATAAAAGATATATAAGGAATATAAGGATCTTTAAAAGATAGGAAAGACTTAACTTTAGACAGAAGCTTTAATTGAAAGAAGCTTGACTTTACTACTGTATTAATATGTTGGTTGAACTTAAGCGAGGAATCAAAAATAACTCCCAAATTTTTCACAGTCGCTTTGATGTTGGATTTTAAGTTGCCAAAATAAAAATGTGTTTTTCCTTTACCTTTCCTCACAGATGGCCCCAAAACAATTGCTTCCATTGCACTCGCATTTAAGTGCAAAAAGACATCCAAGATCCTATATCGGCTAAACATGCAAGCAAGGTTTCTAAACCTTTCTTGTCATTATGTTTCAAAGGCAAATAGATGTGGTGTCATCTGCATAAAAATGAAAAGACACCCCATGCTTCCTAAAAATTGAATTTAATGGAAACATGTACAGAGAAAACAACGTAGGACCCAAAATAGAGCCTTGAGGAACACCAAAGGTTAGAGGGGCTACGAATGAAACAGAGCATCCAAATGCCTACTGAAATGGTTCTGTTACTAAGATTAGATTTAAACCAGCTAAAAGGAGATACCCAAACACTGTTAAAGGCACAAAATATGAATGCTGTTTTATGAAGATAAATTAGCAAGTGATTCCTTAACAAGAGGCTTTGCTTTTCAAAATTGGCACATGAAAAGACATTTTAGTAACTCTTGCTTCAATTTTTCAAGTTTTGCATCTTCTCAGTGCAAAAATTCACTGCAGGTGAGCTTTAGCCAATATAAGCATTGAATACTGTTTCTATTTTTTTTACCTGTTCATTTGTTTATGTATTTTAATATATTATGAATATCTGTTCTTTTAAGGCACACTGAGCTACGATGGCTATTTAAAATGTTTTATTTCGTTTTATATATGTAATATTTGCAGCTATATGTAGGCTACACTAGACTATCCAAAAAATGTACAGCAAAATTTACAGCAAAATAAATATAACATAATATTTTACTGTGATTTTTTGTTATGTGTTGTTTTATTTAATTTTATTTTCACTTCACTTCACCTACTGGACAAATGGACCACTGAAAAAAATGTAAATTTCTGTATGGTTATGTAATATTTGCAGTAAAATAACTATATCATAAAATTCACTGTAAAAAATGACCGTGATTTTAACAGTAAAAGACTGTAAAAAAGCTGCAGTGAAAAACTGTCAATTGGTTTACAGAAAGTTTCCGTACTATATACGGTGAATAACTGTAATAGATCTAACGGTACATTTAATGTAATTTTACGGTAAAATACCGTTAAATTCACAGTTTTTGGATGTGAAAAATAACAATTCATTGTAAAATTTACAGTGAAAATCCGTAAATTGACATTCCCACAATTCCCTGCATAACACTTCACATTTGATATATTTTCGTTGAAATAACTGTTTCTTCTTAGTTTTTCTCATTTTTTTCTAATCAGTTATGTACATTAGTGTTTTATGTTACATCTAATGTTGTTAAATTAATGTTTATTGCAGTTTTAAAATTTCATGCATGTTACCTTGATGGTGTATAGTGTGTGTGTGAATGACACTTTGTGCACCTTCTATATATTAGTATTGTCCTCCTCAGCTTGTGGAAAAGCTGCTTGTGATGAACTTTAATTCATCATGTGACTCTTATCACCACTGGGTTTGGTGACTGTCAGTGTATTATAAAGGTACAAAACAGATATTAGTACTTCATTAGGTTGGTAAATTAACATTATATCAGTTAATGAAATACCTTATTTTACCGTAAATTTAACAGATTTTTTTCAACGTTGCTACTGTATTTTTTACGGTAAAGTTCTGGCAACCACAGCTGCCGTTTTTTTACCGTAAATTTTACTGAGATTTTTTTTACAGTGTTGCTGTGATTTTGGTGGAACTATCTTTATCTATTTTCATCTCCAAAACTAAAATCTCCTCTTCTCTGTTTATGTATTTAGGCCTGTAAGAGATTTTAAGGACCTGAACGAAGCTTGTGGCGTAATCGAATGAAACTTCAGGAAAGCACATCAAACATCTCAGTGCCCAGTAAGCCATAACTGATGTGATTGTGTTTTGGAGGCAATAACAAACCAAGCATTTCATAATTAATTCAAGATTGCTTTCCACCAAAACATAACATTTGAAATAAAGGTTGCATTAGTCGCTCCGTTCCACACCATAGACCGTCTTAGTCAGAATAAGCTGGAGCGACAGTCTAAACTTCCGGATCGATCATGGCAGATATTTAAAACACAACGGACTGGCAAGAGCAGCGTTTCCTCCTGCAGTGAAGACAGAGGAACGGCCACGATTTATGAGCTCTTACCACAGGCGTAGCTTTTCACTGTAATGCTGAGAATGACAATTCATTTGACCGGATTGGAAATGTGATTCCAGCCGACAGGCTATAGTTTAAATTCAGTTTTCCGTGCGACTGTGAGTGTGTGACAGATTTTACCCACAAACCCTGAAGGCCAGAGCGGTTTGATGAGTTGTGTCACACTGACAGCAGATCGCTCTCTTTCTCACTCCAGCTTCCCCTTGTAAAGCTGTCGCATAAAACGGCATTTGTGGAGATATGCATGCATACGTGTCAACGTGAGCATTTAAAGATGGATAGAAGATTCAGGATGTAAGAATTGACTCCTTTTGATTCACAATTGAATTGACAGGAAGATAATTTTTTGTGACTGAACATTGTACATTTTGAAATATTATCTCTAATTATTCCCTGATATGCATGTAGAAATACATTTTTCTCAACTTTGATGGTGTGGTTTGCTGGTTTAATCTGGTTTAGCTGGTTTCCCAGTGCCTGAAACCACTCTTAAAGCATCATGAAAGACTAATCTAAACTAATCGACTCCGTTTTCTTGTTATCAACAGGCATGCTAAATCACTGAGGAACAGAAAACGGGACGATGTGGGTTTGTGAATGCGACCCTCTGTTGTGGTGGTGTGCTGCAGGCAGATGTCTGTCGTGTTGCGCCGTCCTCCTGTGTGGCCCGTCGGTACACAGATACTGTGGAGAAACAGACACGCACAGATGGCGAGGAGCGCGAGGAGAGTCCATCAGCCGCTGCAGCAGGTAGACGAGTTACAGGTGCTGCAGGACAACACTAATCTCTCGCTTTCGGCAGAGTCCTTTTCATTTCCCCATCATGTGGTTTAATATATTAGGTAAAATATGTATATTTTTTAAATATTGATTGATTTTAAATTAAATGTTATGATATGTTTTTTAAAAATAGAAATCATATCAAGCTTTTTTAACACTGAAGGGAATTTAAATGTTAACTTTTGTTAATTTACTCACCCTCATGTCGTTCCACACCCGTAAGACCTTTGTTCATCTTCAGAACACAAATTAAGATATTTTTGATGAAATCCGAGAGGTGTATGACTCAAGCAATATAATCAACACTTTCAAGGTCCAGAAAGGTACTAAAGGCATCGTTAAAACAGTCATGTGACTGCAGTGGTTCAACATTAATGTTATGAAGCGACAAGAATACTTTTTGTGCGCACAAACAAAACAAAAATAATGACTTTATCCAACAATCTCTTCTCTTCCCTGTCATTATCCTTACATAAGTGACGCGGTGAAGGCTTCCATGTTTACATCCGAATGCCAGCTCATTATTGGCTAAAGCTGATCATGTGATCAATGCTGATGCAGGAGTCGGCCAATACTGAGTCTGTGTTCTGATATAGAACCTGGAAGCACTAGACACAAACAACATATGAGAATGACACAGAAGAGAAGATATTGTTGAATAAAGTCATTATTTTTGTTTTGTTTTTGCGCACAAAAAGTATTCTCATCACTTCATAACATTAAGGTTGAACCACTGCAGTCACATGACTGTTTTAATGATGTCTTTAGTACCTTTCTGGACCTTGAAAGTGGTGATTATATTGCTGTCTATGGACGAGTCATATACCTCTCGGATTTCATCAAAAATATCTTAATTTGTGTTCTGAAGATGAATGAAGGTCTTACGGGTGTGGAACGACATGAGGGTGAGTGATTAATGACAGAATTTTTATTTTTATTTTTGGGTGAACTAACCCTTTAACACTCGTCAAGTGCCAGTTGCGAGTACAAATCGGTGTTAACGAGTATATGAAACACTGTGAATCGCCAGTTGGCCAGTATCATTTCCATGAATTCAAAAAATGTTGTCAGAACATCAACAAATGTGAACGATGCGTGTGCCTATAAATCTGCGTCTCAGACAGCGAGTGAATTCTGAATTAAGCTCTCATTTACGTCTCTTTTTGCACTTGAAAATGCCCTCGTAAACATAGTCGGCTATGTCTTAAGTGAACACAAACATATGAGAAAGAAAACGCATGTGTATCAATATACTGGATCCATGCAGCTCTTAAAGTGACAGCAGCCTAATATTTCTGCTGCTGTCTGTGTCATTAATGTTAAAGGTGCACTAGAATTAAAAATTGAATTTATCTTGACATAGTAAAATAACAAGAGTTCAGTACATGGAAATGACATACAGTGAGTCTCAAACTCCATTGTTTCCTCCTTCTTATATAAATCTCATTTGTTTAAAAGACCTCCGAAGAACAGGCGAATCTCAACATAACACTGACTGTTACGTAACAGTCGGGATCATTAATATGTACGCCCCCAATATTTGCATATGCCAGCCCATGTTCAAGGCATTAGACAAGGGCAGCCAGTATTAACGTCTGGATCTGTGCACAGCTGAATCATCAGACTAGGTAAGCAAGAGAGGACAATAGTGAAAAATGTCAGATGGAGCGATAATAACTGACATGATCCATGATATCATGATATTTTTAGTGATATTTCTGGTGGAGAGCGTGAGCATTTAAAGGGGCATTTAAAGGGGCCGCGGCATGAATCGGCGTATTTCTAATTATGCCCCAAAGGACAAAGGACAAAGAAAAATCACTCACTGCTCTTGACTGAATAACTTTTGTAACTTTAATAAAGATTAATCTATGTTTAATTTATACAGTGAAAACTATGTAGTGTTATTTATTTCATTACTTTATTAAATTTCTCTATCTGTAAATTACCTGAAAATTTTAGTGATGTTTAGGTTTTGGTCATTGTGTAAATTATTTTTTTACATATTCAAGTTAAAAATTTACAAAAAAAATGAGCTGTATTCTATTGTAATATATTTTAAAATGTAATTTATTCTTGTGATGCAAAGCTTTATTTTCAGCATCATTACTCCAGCCTTCTATATATATATATATATATATATATATATATATATATATATATATATATATATATTATTTTATCAATTTTAATGTGTTACTAGATTTGTTATTAATACATTTTACATAAATAAAACATTTTCCATACATAAATACATAAAAGTTATAAAAAAAAATTATACCTATTGATTTTTATGTTATACTTTATATAAATTAATATTTTAGTATCTTTGAATTTTTTAATACAAAAAACAGTTTATACAGTTTAAATGTCTTCAAGTGTCTTTTGATACAGTTGAAATCCTTCAAATATTTATTTTACAGTTTCAAGTTACAGTTTTCAACAAATTCTGCCGAAGATGATTGATTGCTGGAGTCCATGTAAGAGCTCAATCAGCCCAGCAGTGAGCGCAGTCGAGTCTGGACTTGTTGATTAACCGGAGGGCCGGAGCTGCGGGGCGGTGGACGCATTATGTTGGAGTCGTGTGGATTAAAGCTGAGCTGATCTGATATGAGGCCGATCCTACAGATGGAAGAGAGCACTTTATTGGCTTTATCATCACAAACCACCGGCTACACCGCAATCAGATCAATCCGATGTTCTCATCCCTCCTCTACAGAGATCCTACAGACCCGAGGAAAGGTTTATTGCTCAGAGGATGTGCTTCATACGGTGAAGAGCAGCTCAGGTCATTTGACCTTGGGAGAATTTGATGAGAAATGTTTGAGTTCATATTGAGATCTCTGACTTTTGATTGCAGACTTGATAGACATTGTTGAGATCTCTTGTGAACCTCTAGACAAGAAATATGTAATCTTGTTCTCTTTTGCATGAAATGCAACTTCCAGTTTTCCACCATTGACACCATTTTGAGGAGGCTTTTTGATTGGCATGTGGAGGCCAGAGCGTCTTGTTGTTTCCCAATGGTAATGGCGATATTATTGCTGTTATTTCTTTTACATCGAGTTTTGTATTTTATAAAAACCATGCTGCCTCCCTCACTGGAATGAATAAAATATCCATTGTCATTGTTTTCAGCCACAGGCTCCTGGTGAAGCTCTGAATCAAAAACACATTTATCTGTTCTTATTAAACCTGAAACCTGTTCTTTGCAGCCAACATCCCAATCAATGTTATACACACGCTCTGAGGCGTCATAACAGAGTCTCTTGAGATTGTTCCACACCTCACCATGGGCTTAACACCACTGTTGAATATTTCATGTCAACAAACATGTCAGTTAACGTATGGGACAGCCAGGCAACAGGAACGGCATGCAGACTGGAGCTGAGGACGAGAAGCGAGAGTTTTCACGCAAGCGGATCTCAGAACAGATTCTCCTACATCAGTTGTGACAGTCAGACACCTGTTCAACGAGCGCGGCGCCGAATCCACCTGATATAACCCGTAAATAGGTACAAGGATGTGTAAGAATGGCATGTAACATGCATGCTGTTTGTATATGTTCAGGTACGGTAAACAGACGTCATTGTACAGCCATTTGTGCAGCATGTCGACATGTTTTAGCTCTAGTTTTATTGATATAAATAGCTATTTTTAATTAACATCCTTCCTGTAGCTCAAACAGTAAAGCATGGCGCTAACAATGCAAAGATCATGGGTTTGATTCCCAGAATGTGGGAATTATGTATGTGCATCTTTAATGCAATGCAAGTTGCTTTGGGTAAAAGTGCTGCCAAATGCATGAATGTAAATGTAAACATCACTCGTACGAATTAGCCATCTCATAAAATACGTACGAATTAGTCGTGAGATAGTGTTGGAATGACGGATTTGTCTAAACCCCAGTGATGGGTAGGTCATTTGTACGAATTCATACGAATTTAGCAACTCGTAAAATACATACGATTAACAAAAAACATATGATTTCATATGAATTAGCCACCTCGTAAAATACGTATGAATTGCCTTGAGATCAGGTTGGTCATTCTGACATTTTCTATCATGAGAAATCAACATCTGCACGACATGTATGACTTAAATAACAAAAGTGATTATGCAAAAGATGCAGCAACAAAATTATTATATTGTATTGGCCACAACTTGAAAAGTACTTTAAACAATTTTCTTACAAATTTAGTCATTGACTGCACAATTAATTGGAAAAATAGTCACAACAATCACAGTTTTGCTGATGTTTACTGTGTCAGAAATTTCTATTGACATTATTTTGTAGTGGTTCAGCAATGTAACCAATTGGAGGCGTTTAAATTAAAATAAAACTTTAGAACCAAAACAAATAAGAGATTTATTGTGCGCTGTTGACAGTTTCATTATAATAGAAGCATTTTAATATTAATCTTTTCTGTGCATAATTTTTGTATTCTGTGTATTATGTTATTTAAAAATACGCTACCATTCAAAAGTTTGGGATCAATAAGATTTTTTTATGTTTTTGTTATAAAAACGTCTCTTCTGCAGCATTTATTTGATCAAAAACACAGTAAAAACAGTGAAATATTATTAAAATTTAAAATAGCTGTTTTCTATGTAAATGTATTATGAACTGTAATTTATTCCTGTGATCAAAGCTGAATTTTCAGCATCATTACTCCAGTCTTCAGTGTCACATGATCCTTCAGAAATCATTCTAATATGATGATAAAGTTCAAAAGAACTTATTTGAAATACAAATCTTTTGTAACATTATAAATGTCTTTACTGTCACTGCATCCTTGATGAATAAAAGCGTTAATTAAAAACTTTTTAAAACCCAAACTTTTGAATTCTATGAAAATTACTATATCAGAGGATTTTCTCATAACCCTACTGGTAATTTTGGAATATGCCAAATAGGCCTAATGTCCATTGCTAGTCATCTTAAAAACATTGTTTTAGTTTTGGAGAAATGTGAAACTTTTGCTTTGGATGTATATTTTCCGTATCATTTTTTTACAGGCCAGATTCATTCTCAGGTCTTTTACCTGTTGATATTTTATCATAGTGGTCTGGTTCTCTGCCTGCCAAAGCGTGCACGTATAGCATGTAAGTTCGACTAGTAAGTGCTCTTATTAGCAGGTTTTAGGTCTTTCTTTCGATTCAGGGTTGTCTGGATGCTGCTGGAGACTGAGGCGCCGTGAAACCCAATCTCACGCAATAATGGGCAGTGATGGATCTTTAACAAGAGGGAGAGACGTCAAAATGAAATGACTCTCTCTGGTTGTGGCTGTGCGTGATGGTCCTGTTGATTGTGAATTTTTTTAAAGGGTTCTTTCACACCTCATTGGATTTCAATTAGCAGGTGATAAGGGCCCTCATTGTCGCTGCTAACCGACTGCACTCTTTGACATTTCACCAGCAGGGTGGAGAGAATTCATTTCCATCGCCTACTTTTCCTCTTTTCTTCAGCTTTTAAGCAGAAATGTGGAGACATGATTGGTGACGAGTGAGTGCAGAAGCTCTGACAGCTCCATCACCTCCGTTAAATCCAGCCGAGCGTCGGATCCAGGCTGGAGGATGGACGGCTGCCATTGCAAACAATGAGTGAGAATTATTACGCTTCGCATGATAAAATAATAACACATATACAAATCTCCAGATAAACCAAGCGCCGCGGTTTCAAGGGAAATAACGATGTGGGATTGGCCCAATTACTCAAACAGAAGATTCAATTTAAATGTAAAATTATATCTGTTCGATGGCCCAGTGCGTGCTGTTTGAAGAGCTCCTCGAAAACACAAGAAAGTGGAATTCCTAATTAAATGGAACACAGCGAAGCAAAAACGTGATGCGTTTACAAGCGCCGCTAACCAAAAATCCATCAACAGATGCTTTTCCACAGAATAAAGATGAAGGAATAACGACGTGAGCGGAAGGGACCGGGGAATCTGACAGCAAGGTGAGAGGCAGATGGAATAGGTGGTCTGTAACCAGAACCTCACCAGCAGGATCCTGACAACTTCTCAAAATGTGCAAAAACATGCCCACGAGCATATTGCAAAGGATTCTGCCTCAAAGAAAAACTTAAATGACAGATGTCTCGCTAAAATCAGCATCTGTACCTCAGATGTGTGGCAACCGAAAGGTCTTCTCGGCTGAAAACCAGGCGTGACGTGAAAGAGCGACAAGTGTTAAAGCGCCATGTTGATCTGAGTTTTAGTCCCAATCCTTTAAAACTGCAACAAAAGCAAACCGGAGTCGACACTGATGGAGAGACTCAGGAAGAAGTTACAACTTTTAGAATGAAACTGGACGTTTCTGAACGGTTAGTGGATACATTTATGTAGTTGCTGTGGAGTTGATTCAACTCATCCACTAGCATGTGCCGTCATGTTCATCTTTTGTGCAAATCCAGCTTTTAACTGACCCTCGTTTGTTTTTTTGTTTTTTTGTTTTTTTGTTTTTTTTTGGTGCAGACATTGTGTATCTCCAGCTGCTTCAGTGAGGAAACAGAAATGGTGGACTGCTGTGGTTCTCTCAGGGTGGGATCTGTGCTAACAGGGTAGATCATCACAAGTCATGGGCGGGGCTTCAAAAATTTTTTAGCATTATATTCTGGTTGTTTGCACAAACAGTGGATCCACATCTGTGTTCAAACACAGTTACTTTTTGTATTGAATTTTGCATAATAGTTCCCCTTAAACAACACATTTGCATGTTCACGGTTCTCTGATGATGGTTAATTGTCACATGATATGCAGGTAAACAAATAAAATAATTAATTTTTTAGTGTTTTTTTTTTTCGGATTATTTACATTTTCATTCATTATTAGCTTTTCATCAACTCGCAAACCCAAGTTTGGGAAACCCTGCAGTTTTGCTTCTTGGCTCGTATTTTACTACTCGCCTCACTTGTGCATATTTTTAGCTAATAAATTTTAAGAGGACATGGTTTATTCAACAACAATTTATTAGTAAGGTCTGAGTCAAGACTTTTCCAACAAGACTTTTCCATCAAAACACAAGGGCGAAGGCTTGAGATTTGACTCTGACTTGCAAAAAATTGAGTGTCTGGTGGTCTAACCTGTCAGATTTCATTAGATTTCACTCTTATATAAAAAGTGCTGAACTAGCGCATGTCTGCCTTCTATTGCGCTTCTGTAACAGGTGCAGAATGATTCCCAAAGACCCGAGAAACATACTCCATTCCCTCTTACTCGAGCAGAGCGTGTCATATCACAAATCACTTTACGTCCCCTCCTCGTGTAAAGGCCCACACACACACATTTACTGAAGCTCCATCAATTTGGTTGCGTCTCAAGTGCTGCTGCCTCTTGGACACGGTCATGCACATCAGCAAATGAGCAGCGGGAGTTTGGGAGTTTGACAATCTATCTAAAGCAGGAGACGAGGAGTGTGTGTGTGTGTGTGTGTGCGTGTGAGAGAGAGAGAGTGAGTTCAGGGTCATTCCAATTACAGAGTTCTCAGTCAGTGCTTGTCAACCCTGCGAGGCAGCCTTGGGCCTACAGGAGAAGTCTGCATAGTTGCACACTGTGTGTGTGTGTGCGTGTGTGTGTGTGTTTATGCCCTAAGGAAGAGCACCACTGCAGCCGAACCACCTGCTGGAGGCGGATCCTTCCCGCTGGCACCCCGCCCACTCAGTCCCTGCATTACCATACCTGTTACCACGACGCCCAATGCAACAGAACCAGTAAGTAGCAGCTGTCTGTTTACCTGCTGGTTATCAGGGTTGTGCAACATTCACAACTGAATTAAGAGTGTGTTTTCCATTCCAATTCAAATTGGAACCCTAAACCAAAGACAGAAAATAGGATGCAGGTTGCAATTTGAATTTGAATGTAAGGAAGAACAATTAAAGTGAATTGAAATTCAGAGAAATATAAAAGCAAACTTTGAATGTTGGCTTGAAAGATTTGACAAAAACCCTTAAAGCTTGAAGATTTATAGACATTTTGGCCATCTTGAATTGCAATATCTTTGTAGATTGTAGTATCAAGCAATATCTAATTAGTCATATCACAGGTAAATTTTCCAAGTATTGTTTTTCGATTGGGAGGAAATTCTGATTAATAATCTGTCCACTAAAATGGACATCATGCATCACTAGCTATAGTTTAGCTACAATTCATACTACATCAAAAAAGTTACCTGATTACATTTGTAATGTAAGTTACAAGTAATGTACCTTATTTGTAATTAATTACTTGTTACATCAAAAAAGTAATCTGATTACATAATGCATGTTACTTGTAATGCATTACTCGTAACACAGAAAAAGTAATCTGTTTACATTATGCATGTTACTTGTAATGCATTACACGTAACACCGAAAAAGTAATGTTTACGTAATGCATGTTACTTGTAATGCGTTTTTTTCTCCTTACATCAAAAGGTAATCAGATTACATTATGCATGTTACTTGTAATGCATTACTTTACTCCTTGCATCAGAAAGTAATCTGATTACGTAAAGCATGTTACTTGTAATGCATTACTTTACTCATTACATCAAAATAGTAGTCTGATTATGTAATGCATGTTACTTGTAATGCATTACACGTAACACAGAAAAAGTAATGTTTACGTAACGCATGTTACTTGTAATGCGTATTTTTCTCCTTACCTCAAAAAGTAATCTGATTATATTATGCATGTTACTTGTAATGCGTTACTTAACTCCTGGCATCAGAAAGTAATCTGATTACGTAATGCATGTTACTTGTAATGCGTTATTTTACTCATTACATCAAAATAGTAATCTGATTATGTAATGCATGTTACTTGTAATGCATTACACGTAACACCGAAAAAGTAATGTTTACGTAACGCATGTTACTTGTAATGCATTACACGTAACACCGAAAAAGTAATGTTTACGTAACGCATGTTACTTGTAATGCGTTTTTTTCTCCTTACCTCAAAAAGTAATCTGATTACATTATGCATGTTACTTGTAATGCGTTACTTAACTCCTTGCATCAGAAAGTAATCTGATTATGTAATGCATGTTACTTGTAATGCATTACTTTACTCGTTACATCAAAATAGTAATCTGATAATGTAATACAAGTTACTTGTAATGCATTACTCGTAACACAGAAAAAGTCAACTGATTACGTAACGCATGTTACTTTTAATGCGTTACTTTACTCCTTACATCAAAAAGTAATCTGATTACATTATGCATGTTACTTGTAATGTGTTACTCCCAACACTGCTCACTTCAGATGAGAATGAAAACACCTGATCACAAGGTTTTCTCTAAGGAGAGCTATGGTAGAAATGTGTCCATCTTGAACATAATCAGAATTATCAGCTGATAAAAGTAAATCAACATACTCCGGTAGACTGGAGGGAGCATGAGCGTTTTCTACATAATTGGGTTTCCACAGTTGGACCTTGACAGGTTGTAGAGACCTCTGATGGAATCACATCCTCATGTTCTGATATCAAAGACATGCGAGAACTTATATGAGGTTCAATTGCATTTGGAATGTTTTTTTGTATATATTTTATAGTTTTCACTTTATTCATTGGTTTGAAATCTTTAAACTTTGAATGTTTATATGCCTTTCAGACCCGTTATGCATTATCTTCATTGCAATTGCAATTCAACATATTTTTTGTTGAAATACAGTTGGTTTAATAGTTTCTAAGTGGTTCACTGCATAAAATCATGTTCATCATCGTTGCAAGTGAAATTAATCGTTTATTAAACATGTAAAAATTGTAATCAAAGAATCTATTTACATTTTATTCTATTTTTTGGTGTTTTTGGAAACTGCCATGCTATTATTCTAATTAATTTTTCCTTTATTGTTTCAGAGAACATATGATTTGCCATTTAAAATGACACATTCTGATAGCGTGAGCCGTACTTTTTGCTAATAGTGAATAAATGACAGTTAATAGTTGACTGGCAAAGAAAAAATGAGAGTTGGGAGGATGTAGGAAGAAACAGCATATTGAAAACCGGTTGGAAACTGATGGCGAGAGAAAGAAAAGAGGCCATGTCATGTAAGACCAGGTCCTCGGGCGATGACTGGAACAGCTTTGTCACTGTGAGAGAAAAATCCTTCAGTTTAGAGTGAAAAACACACAGTATCAAGCACCTGGGAGGACGAATCTCCCCCGGCTCTGTCCAAACAGCGTAAATGTCTCTCGTTCCACTTGGCTTCGTCTGCCGTTTCCGGAGGGCTTTAGTGTGGAAGTTGATCATGCTGTTTCTTGACCAAGCGTCTGCACGTACCCGAGCGCGAGACGGGTGAGGGGTCCGAGGGCCCGCCGTTGATCACAGAGCCGTTGATCTGACACTACACGAGTCCCCGCAAACCCTCCCTCTGTTCCCAGCGTCCTCTTCACTCGTCTGTCACTTTGTCTCTGTCAGAGCGACGCGTCCCTGAGGCCTCTGGCTGCGGTAAAGCAAACACGTTCATGAATCTCCCCTCGAAAACAGGCACGGCTCGCCGCGATACTCCATTATTTTGGGAAGCGGGAGCCGATAACCTCTCCTGTGCTGATGAAATGTGAGGCAGATTCTTTGCCTGTATGTTGCATGTTTTAATGCTCTATTTAAGTTGTAAAGGATTGTTATGTCAGGATGTCAGAAGAAAAGATCAAACTTTATTAAACCCTGGAGGGAAATAAAGAAATTACAGCAGATGAAATAAACACAGACAGAAGAATAAAGTAGTGGAAAAGATCTGTCTGTCTCTATCCGTCCATCTGTTCATCTGACTATCTGTCCATCTGTCTATCTTTCCGTCCGTCTGTCTGTCTGTCTATTCTATCTATTCGTCTGTCTATTTTTCCATCCGTCTGTCTGTCTGTCCATCTGTCTATCTTTCCGTCCTTCTGTCTATCTGTCTGTCTGTCTGTCTATCTATCCTATCTATTCATCTGTCTATCTTTCTGGCCGGTCGTCCGTCTGTCTGTCTTTCTGTCTATCCTTCGGTCTGTTTATCTATCCATCCGTCTGCCTTTCCGTCCATCTATCTATCTTTCTATCCATATGTCTATCTATCATCTATCTATCTATCCGTCTGTCTATCTATCTATCCGTCCATCTATCTTTCCATGTCTGTCCGTCCGTCTGTCTGTCTATGTCCGTCTGTCTGTCTGTCTATCTTTCCATCTATCTATATCTATCTATCTGTCTATCATCTGTCTATCCATCCTTCTATCTTTCCATGTCTGTCCGTCCGTCTGTCTGTCTGTCTGCCTGTCTATCCATCCGTCTGCCTCTCCGTCCATCCTTCTATCTTTCCATCTGTCTGTCCGTCCGTCCATCTGTCTGTCTGTCTATCTATCCTTCTGTCTATCTATCCCTCCGTCTATCTTTCTATCCGTCTGTCTATCTATCATCTGTCTATCTATCCGTCTGTCTATCTATCTATCTATCTATCTATCAATCTATCTATCTGTCTGTCTATCTTTCCATGTCTGTCCGTCCGTCTATCTATCCTTCTGTCTATCTATCCCTCCATCTGGCTGTCTGTCCGTCTGTCTTTCTATCATCTGTCTATCTATCCGTCTGTCTATCTATCTATCTGTCCGTCTATCTTTCCATGTCTGTCCGTCCGTCTATCTATCCTTCCGTCTGTCTATCTATCCTTCTGTCTGTCTTTCCGTCCATCTGTCTGTCTATCCTTCCGTCTGTTTATCTATCCATCCGTCTGGCTTTCTGTCCGTCTGTCCGTCTGTCTATCTTTCTATCCGTCTGTCTATCTATCTATCTATCTATCTATCTATCTATCTATCTATCTATCTATCTATCTATCTATCTATCTATCTATCTATCTATCTATCTGTCTGTCTAACTGTCTGTCTGTCTATCTATCTATCTATCTATCTATCTATCTATCTGTCTGTCTGTCTGTCTGTCTAACTGTCTGTCTATCTATCTATCTATCCGTCTGTCTGTCTGTCTGTCTGTCTAACTGTCTGTCTATCTATCTATCTATCCGTCTGTCTATCTATCATCCGTCTATCTGTCTGTCTGTCTGTCTATCCTTCCTTCCATCTATCTATCTATCTGTCCGTCTGTCTATCTATCATCCGTCTATCTGTCTGTCTGTCTGTCTATCCTTCCTTCCATCTATCTATCTATCTATCTATCTATCTATCTATCTATCTATCTATCTGTCTGTCTGTCTGTCTGTCTGTCTAACTGTCTGTCTATCTATCTATCCGTCTGTCTATCTATCATCCGTCTGTCTGTCTGTCTGTCTAACTGTCTGTCTATCTATCTATCTATTTGTCTGTCTGTCTGTCTGTCTGTCTATCTGTCTATCTATCTATCTATCTATCTATCTATCTGTCTGTCTGTCTGTCTGTCTATCTGTCTATCTATCTATCTGTCTGTCTGTCTGTCTGTCTAACTGTCTGTCTATCTATCTATCTATCCGTCTGTCTATCTATCATCCGTCTATCTGTCTGTCTGTCTGTCTATCTTCCTTCCATCTATCTATCTATCTATCTATCTATCTATCTATCTATCTATCTATCTATCTATCTATCTATCTATCTATCTATCTATCTATCTATCTATCCGTCCGTCTGTCCGTCTGTCTGTCCGTCTGTCTATCTTTCTGTTCGTCCCTTCATCCGTCCGTTTGTCTGTCTATCTGTCTTAACCGTCCGTCCAAGTGTGTCTGCATGCATTCATAAAGTGTTTGCATTGCATTTGTTAATCCACACGTGTTGAGAGGACGCGTCACAGAGCTGTTCATGAGCATTTGCTCAGAATGCCACATAAAAAACACAATCTGAGCTGATGACGAGACATGTGCTTTTACTGCACATGGTATGATTTCTAATTCATAAGCCATTTCCTTGTATTTGTCTTTCTGTAACTTGTAGCTTTTAGCGTGGAGTGCTCGGGCCGCGGCGTCACAACTGAAGCGCACACAGAGAACTGAACTCTCCAGAAGAACCCAGAATGAGCTGCAGCAGCATCAAATATTTACACGCAGTATTTTGGACGGGAGGTTTTAAGCGCTGATACGGGCACAGAGCAGCACAGAAGTGCATCACACTCTTTTATCTGTCACATCCACGACTGTATTTGAAAAATCAAATGCAATCAGGTGGATCCAACCTTGAGTGTGTATATGGGTGGATGAGTGTGTGATTTGTGTGTTACTATTGTGTTCAAGACATAAATACTTTTTTTTTTTTTTTTGGGAGTGCAGCACACTTCACAATAATCCAAGATAGCAGGTGAAAGCTGAAGGATCTAAATCAAAGCCTCCTCAAGCTGCGCTCTTGTTTCCAAATAGCCTTTCTTCCAGCTTGACATCAAGGTTACAGGTAAAACACGGCCCGTCCGCTCACACGCAGGTGTTAAGTGGTCCTGAGGTCTGGCGCCTCGGGTGTCCGGTGGAAATCGATCTTCTTAATATGTCCGCTATAGCGCCAAAGGACTTTTGACAGGACTGTTCAGTCAGGGAAATAATCAGTCACGTAGAGAAATGAAATCACCACGGTGGGTTAAATTCTCCCTCCGTGGATCTGCGCTCGGTCAGGAGGGATCAGAGATAATGGCCCTGTCTGGACTTGCTTCAGCCCGGTTGACACCTTCAGCTACCTGAAGCAGTCATGCCTCAAAGAGCCCATTCCCTCAGCGCCGCTCGCTCTCTTTCTATCTCTTTATCGCTCTTGAAATTTCTCTCTCCATCATTTGCTTTTTCCCCTTCTCTCTAGTGCTGAAAAAATCCTAACAAAGACCAGCTAGTTCAACTGGTGACCACCTTGAAGAACCAGTTAAAGGGATAGTTCACACCAAGAAATGGTGTGAAAATTTTGCATGCATAGAATACCCGGATGACTATTTGCTAAAAAGCGCACTGCATGAGATATTGTATCCCACAATGCAATACGCTCTACATGACCTCAACCTTGAAAAATGCCAAATAACCTTTTTAATTTCCCAGATGATGATTAAACAATGTAAATAGGTCACAATGTAGCATGCTATAGTAAGCAGATCTTTCTCATGTTCATTTTCTTCTTCTTGTTCTACAGAAGAAATAAGTCCTACAGGTTTGGAACGACATGAGAGTGAGTAAAAGATGACAGATTTTTCGTTATCGAATGATTTATTCCTTCTTTTCTTGTTACCAAGTTGCAGTTGTGTAGTTTCTTCACAACTAGCAAAAGTAAACAGAATTTTATTATAATGATGATAATTGAATTCTTTTCAAACTAGCTTCCTTTTTTCTGTCTTCTATTGTTTTGACAAAACAGGTTGACTAACCACAAACCCAAATATTGGTATTTATTAGTTCATGCATTTATTTTTATTTATTTATTTATTATACATTTATTTATCCATTTATTTATTTACGTACGTTTATTTATTTATGCATTTCTTTGTGCATTTGTTTATGGATTTATTTATTTATTTCTGCATTGACTTATTCATTGTTTTATGCAATGATTTATGCATTTATCTTATTTATTAATTTATTTATTTACATTTATTTATTCATGCATTTATTTCTTTATTTATTTACTTAAGTTTATATATATATATATATATATATATATATATATATATTATTTATATTATGGTATTTTATTTATTTTAAGGTATTTCTATTTATTTATTTATTTATTTATTTATTCATTAATATATTTATTTTTATTAATTTATATCTCAATATTTATTTATATTAAGGTATTTTATTTATTTATTTATTTATTTATTTATTTATTTGTAGGTCAGGCCACTGAAACAAACCGAAAGCAGGTCAGGTTTAGTGTCACTCGTGGAGCAGAAATGACACACTGCAGCTTTAAGTGCATCTTGTAATTTAAACCTGTCCAAACTGCTCTTGTTTTTTCCTTTTCTTTTTCCAGCAGGATCTTTCTCTCTCCGTCTCGCTCTTCCTCCCTCAAGCTGTACAGGGAAGTTAATTTGGTGATGATGGCTATGGAGGTCTTGGGAGGCTAATAGCTTTTCCAGGTAAATAAATCCCCATAGTTCATAATTAGCTATTAGCATGCGTGTCAACTGTTTGCTCTGAGCGCAGGTCACGTGTCTCTCATATTTACATCACGGAGGTTTTCACTGTTAGCACAGCGTGCCGGGGTTTCGTTTGTGAGGTTATTCATGCAGTTAAGCATTTTAACGCACACATGCTAATCTGAACTATCCAAACAAACCCTTCAACACGGAAGAGCTGGGGGAATGATCCATGATAGTGATTCAGATTCGGAGTTTTATAGGCTTTGTTGTGGAAAAAATAGCATTTTGGTCACTGCCAAGAAAACTTTTGCATCACTTTTGTGAGCGGTAACTTTAACCTGAGTATTTAAATTAAGACTTTGTCATTCTCTTTCAGTGCAAACGCCTCTTTATATGTAAATTACACTTATATTTCAGTAAAATCAGCATTATTTGACTGGCACCCTTAACGTTGCACTATTAACCACCTGGTTTCAACTGAATTTCCTTTCAAAGAAACACTATCAAGCAGACTCAATTCATTCTTGGCCAATCCCTTAAGTATCTAAACAGACATGTGGAAAGATGCCTTCATTTTCCTCAGGATAATGATGTTATATTAAGGTATTTCTATTTATTTTTTGTAATGCTTGTTCATTTATTTATTTAAAGGTATATTATTTATTAATGTAATTAAAATATGTAATTTATTTTAAGGTATTTTCTTTTATTTAATTAATTAATTATTTATTTAAGGAATTTTATATATTTTAAGGAATTTTGTTTGTTTGTTTATTGATTTAAAGCTATATTATTTCATTTAATTATTTTAAGGTGTTTTATTTTATTTTTTAAGGTATTGTATTTAACATAAGTTTCAAGGTATTTTATTTTATTTAAGTTATTTATTTATTTATTTTAAGGCGTTTTATTTATTAATTTATTTAAGTTATTTTAATTATTTATTTTAAGGTATTTTTATAAATTTTATTTATTTATCATTTATTTATTTTAATGTCTTTTATTTATTTATTAAGGTATTTTATTTATTTTACAGTATTTTTATTTGTTTATTTATTTAAAGCTATTTTACTTCATTTATCTTAATTTATTGCATGTTTTAATATAATAATGTGTTTGTTAATGTTTATTTATATATTTATTTTAAATTATTTTTAAGGTATTTTATTTATTAATTTTAGTCATTTTAATTATTTATTATTTAAAGATTTTTTTTATTAATTCCTTTTAAGGTATTTTATTTATTGTATTTAAAGTATTTTATTCATTAATTTAAGGTGTTTTATTTATTTTAAGGTATTTTATTTATTAATTTAAGGTATTTTATTTTATTTATTTTAAAGTATTTTATTTATTTATTTATGAAAAGCATGACTATTTAAATGAATATTTAATATGCCATTTTTTCAGCACATACACACACCTCCTTTGCATGTAAAGTAGACTTATTTTTCAGGAAGATCAGCATAATGTTGCACTATTTGTTGCCTGATTTCACCTGTATTTCCTTTGAAAGAAAAACTATCAAGCAGACTCAATTCATTCATAGTGAATTCCACAAGTATCTAACCAGACATATGGAAAGATGCCATCGATTCCCTCAGGGTTTGATATCTGGAAATATTCGATACACAGAGGAGACTAAACCATGTTAGCTTGCAGACAGGAGAGGCCGTGAGATGTTTGAATAAGCCTGTGAATGTGTGTCACTACCAAACCAGCGGTCTCATGTGTTACCTGATAACGTGTGAGGCTGTAAGATGCACATCGTTCAAAACAAACAGTTCTCGGTGACAGGCCTTTAAAGCGGCACTCGAGGGAGTCTAGCGATCCGACATCTCCTCTGTCAGAGCACTGGCTGGCGGCTGAGATTAGTTCTTTGCCTTATTTAAAACTAGTGGATATTCCGATTGCCTAATTACTCAAAACGATCCCTGTGCAATTAAGCAGCACTGGCAGCCACCCAAACTGGAGCAGCTTACCAGAGTAAACACTGAGAACCGCGGTACATGCTGGAGCTAGATGCTAATTGAATTTTATTTACATTTACGTTTGTGTTTTTGGCAGCCCCTTACCAGCCAAAGAGACTTACAAGAAAGAGCATTTGTTGTGTTAATGGCAATTACCAAAGGATACAAATCAATGGCTGAGGCGATAACACGTGTGCCAGGAGGAACACTATACATGAATGTGTGATTCTTCAATTAGGGGAACTTTTTTTGGATCAACATTTGGTGGTGGTGGTGGTGGTGTTTTTAATGCAATTTAAGCATTGATTTGTGCTTTTTAAAGGGGATCTATAATGCCCCTTTCACAAGATGTAATGTAAGTCTCTGGTGTCTCCAGAATGTGTCTGTGAAGTTTCAGCTCAAAATACCCCACAGATCATTTATTATAGCTTGTCAAATTTGCCCCTATTTGGGTGTGAGCAAAAACACACCGTTTTTGTGTGTGTCCCTTTAAATGCAAATGAGCTGCTGCTCCCGGCCCCCTTTCCAGAAGAGGGCGGAGCTTTAACAGCTCAATAACAACAAAGCTGGAGAATCTCACGCAGCCAAAATGAGGATTGTCAGTAACGGCGTTCAGCCTTACATTGTTCAAACCGGAGTCGACACTGATGGAGAGACTCAGGAAGAAGTTACAACTTTTAGAATGAAACTGGACGTTTCTGAATGGTTAGTGGATAAATTTATGGAGTTGCTGTGGAGTTGATTCAACTCATCCACTAGCATGTGCCGTCATGTTCATCTTTTGTGTTGAATTGACCCTCATTTGTGAAGCAGTCCGGCGTAAAATGACAGCATGACAACAACACTCTGCTACAACAACTCTTCCTCTTCTCTAAAGCAGCCCAGCATGGCCCCGCCCCCTTTGTTGTGTGTTCTTGGGGGCGGGGTTTATGTAAATTTTAGGGGTTGTGATGTCATTAACACAGGACAAAGCTCATTGTAGTCCCTACCAGTCATTTGTTGTAGTCCTTAAACAGAGAATTCTTTAAAAGCAAATATCTCTCTTTGCATTGAACTTTGAGTGTCGTAACTTTGCAGATGTTGTTTATGATCAAACAGCAACATTACACACTAACTAAAGTTAAAAAAGTCAAATCATAATCAACCACCCCTTTAATGCAATTTAATACAATTTTTTAAAAATGTATGGATGTGTGTGTTTTTTGTGCATGTGTGAATTTAAAGTTTTTTTATGCACATTAATTACAGATTTTTTTTAATGGAATTGACCGTTCGCAAAGACCCGCCCCCTTTAGTTACTGTTGCTACGTCCGACAAGCCATGCCGATCTCTCGCGACACATCATATTCTCACGCAGTGAAAAATACGTCACGGAGCAAAAAGGACACTGACAACGCGCCGACAAACAAGACAGAGCAGGTTACTTTTGATATGAAACAAAGTCTCAGATTTCAAATTTTGTCATTTTTAAAGAAATGTAAACAATAAATACTAATACTTTAATATAAATCTTTAATGTGTTGTGACAGATTGCTGTAGCGCCTCAGCTCAGGCGGCTAGTGAACCAATCATCTCTTCCTACTAGTTAATTTATAGCATCAAATAAACATGAATGAACATCATAAGGAATGTTTTTTCAATCGCAGAAAGACATCAGTACACACCATTTTTCAAGTTCAAGTCCATCGAGGTTAATCTTCTAACTAACTGCTTTGTTGGACAAAATGGTGGATTCGGCGTTATGATTGGTTAGATCGCCTGTCAATCAAACTCCTGGCGAAGGGTCAATTTAAGCATGGATTTTTTTTAAAGAAATCAAACAAACAAACAAACATGTAATTGAGACACTGATTTTTAAATGCTCTTTAAGTATGCAATTTAAGGTGGATCACTGTTCTCCAAATTTTTTCCCCCAAATTTTCTATTTATTTTGTTTTAAGTTTTAGTAATAAGTTCAACATTAATTAAGTTGAGATACCCTGTTGTGCATGTCCAAGGCTTTTCCATCTTTTTCTCCAAAAAGTCAAAAAGTCATTATACCATCACACACAATATCAAACGTCCGCACCATCACACATTATACCAGAATCCTTTTGAAGGCTGATCAAGGCCATGATCAGACATGTGATGAATGTTTTAAGGATGAAACACCGTTTGAAGAAGTTTTTTTTTGTTTTTTTCTAGAATCATATGAGAAAAAGCAATCATAATGCATGTTAAAAAATACTGAATAGAGTAAAGTCTGTATTGCACATTTAAATCTAAATCAGACTTAAGTGAGTTATCATTTAGCTGTCAACTTTGGCAACATTTGGCAGACCCTTTTATCCAAGTGATTACATTGCATTCATGCTGAACATTTACACTTTTTTATTAGTTCTTTGACTAAAAATGAGAAATAAAATGACATTAGTTGTCATAGTAGGAGCTCAAGTCGACCATTTTCTGCTTGCAGGAATCAAACCAGCAACCATCCGGTTGCCAACCCTAGCGTTAACCGCTACACCGCACGACTGCACTGCTAGAAGCCACTGTAATCAGTAGTTTGAGAAGGAGCCAGCAGCAACAGAGAGCTGAAACAAAAGAACAGTAATCATACGTGTCATTTCATGCTAATAACGTTCCCCTGCGGTACAGACCGCTAACAAACACTGCGTGTTTAGCTGCCGACGTGAAGCGTCTCCGAGGTCAGCGGAACCTTTCCTGTTGCAGCGGCGGCGAGCGTGTCGTGATTGGTGGGTTCGTGCGGGTCTGAAGCCAGGCTCACAAACAGTCCATTAAGAAAAAAGTGGCACTAAATCAAGCCTGGGAATAGAGGCAGCAACAGTCAGCAGAGTGGAACTGCTTTCATTTATTTCAGGGGCTCGTTCGGGGAGCGCCGCTGACAGGGGAGACGCCGCGATGGAAGCACAAGCGGCAGTGCTGGATTTTTCAGCCGGCTGTCGGTTTTTCCCGGCCCTCTTAAAATTCCCCCTGAATGTGAAACAGGTGATTGATTTCAGCCAGTACTTGAGCAGTGCTCAAGATTTCCCATCAGCTTCACTCTTTGAATGCAAAGAGCCGTTTGGCTGAGAATATAAAGAAGGGAGGGCGAGAAACGGATGGATGGGAGTCAAAGGGTGTGTCTCGATCCTCACATCCCGGGTTCAGCAGTATGTGCAACGTCCAGGAAGAGAGACGCCACTAGGGTTGTCAAATGATTTTTAAGTCCTTTTGAAGAGTATATGAGTCAGAGTATATATAAAATGATACTGATGTTGTTTTTGGGCTCTACTAGAACAGGTTTTCATGCTTGAATGTTGACTATTTTTCTCATATTCTCCATTTTTGCAGCTCCTCTCTTCCCAGCCTGTCAGTAACGCTCTGTTTAGTTCCTGTCTCCTCCTTCTGAAACGCACAATGTGCTCTGATTGGTCAGCTGGAGCAGTGTGTTATGATTGGTCAAGCGCTTCAAGTTTGTTTGTGAAATGTCATGCCCCTTACCATAACAACCAGTTTCAACACACATAACTAACTAATTCAACCAGGCCCTGCCCCTTTATTTATCGAATCTCAGTAGCTTGTACTGTAGTTCACGACTTTTCTGAAAGGGTAGCTTGACTGAAGTACTTTATTTTATGAGATCTTGTAGCTCAGTTCTGTGTAGTGAGTGCACTGCTGAGGGAGTCGTCATTCTAGGGGTGTCCCATTGTCAGAATCGTTTTAGTGCACTCAAACGTTCACTTCCTAAAAACGGAATGAACCGTGAAAGCCATCAAGCATCAGCTGCTCATTATATTCACTTAGCTGAGAGGTTGTCACGTCGTCTTCAATCTCTCAAGTCATCAGAAATGGAGGACGAGTGCATATTTTATAATGTTACTGTACTAACATCTGTCCGCTCATCTGTATTCATAGGTATTCTGTGTGCGTATACATTTCTGTAAGTTTGGACTGAAATAAAATAAAGTATATAGCTATACTGACAGTCTATAATGTGAATATTTTACGTATCTTTGAAGTTGTTCATGCATAAAAGCTTTACATTTTAGATAATGCCAATATATCTGTATGGGTTACAGTATATGGGGTCTATATGAAATGTGTACAAGAAAAGACAATTTGACAAAAATACCTACAAACACTAATGATGACATTGCCAAAAAAAAGAGATACCAGAAGGATAACAGTCATTAGTGATGTTGTTAATAAATGGCAGCTTTTATTAATGCATAGCCTCGTAATTCAGCCTTCAGCCCTGGCTAGAGTTCAGATTTATGCTATAGGGAACTAGGAAGTAGATTAAGACAGTTCAAATACTAAAGAAGCATTTCTAGGTTTCCTAAACTCTTAAAAATAAAGTTTTTTGAGAAATAAGGTCACAATTCTGAGAAAATAAGGTTGAAATTCTAAAAGAAAGTTACAATTTTGAGGGGAAAAGTCACAATTCTAAGAAAAAGTCAATTCTGTTAAAAAAAAAAGTCAATTTCGCAATTTTGAGAAAATAAGGTAGCAATTCTAAAATAAAGTTATAGTTTTGAGAAAAAAAGTCACAATTCTGAGAGAATTATTCTAAAAGAGAGTGAAAATAAAATAGATTCTGAGAAAATAACATTGCAATTATGAGGGAAAAAGTCACAATTTTGGAAAAAGTTCGCAATTTTGAGAAAAAAGTCACAATTCTGAGAAAAAGTCACAGTTCTGAGAAAATAATTCTGAGAGAATGAAAATAAAATCGATTCTAAGAAAATAACATTGCAATTCTGAGAATAAAATGTTGCCATTTTGAAAAAGTTCACAATACTGGAAAAAAAGTGGCAATTCTGAGAAAATTCTAAGAAAATAAAGTCGATTTGGAGAAAGTAACGTTGCAATTCTGAGAAAAAAGGTCACAATACTGAAAAAAGTTGCAATTCGGAGAAAATTCTGAGAAAATAAAGAAAATAAAGTTGATTCTGAGAAAATAACGTTACAATTCTGAGAAAAAAAACGCAATTTTGAAAAAGTCGCAATTCTGAAAGTAGAAATTCTGAGGAAAAAACGTAGCAATTTTGAAAGAATGTTCACAATTTTGAGAAAAAAGTTCAGAATACTGAAAAAAGTCGCAATTTTGAGAAAATAACGTTGCAATTATGAGGAAAAAAGTCACAATTTTAGAAAAAGTTCACAATTTTGAGAAAAAAGTCAAAATTCTGAGAAAAAGTCACAATCTGAGAAAAAGTCAAAGTTCTGAGAAAATAATTCTGAGAGAATGAAAATAAAATCGATTCTGAGGAAAATAACATTGCAATTCTGAGAATAAAATGTTGCCATTTTGAAAAAGTTCACAATACTGGAAAAAAGTGGCAATTCTGAGAAAATTCTAAGAAAATAAAGAAAATAAAGTTGATTCTGAGAAAATAACGTTACAATTCTGAGAAAAAAAAATCGCAATTTTGAAAAAGTCGCAATTCTGAAAGTAGAAATTCTGAGGAAAAAACGTAGCAATTTTGAAAGAATGTTCAGAATTCTGAGAAAAAAGTTCAGAATTCTGAAAAAAGTCACAATTCTGAGAAAATAAGGTTGCAAGTGTGCTTTGTGCTTTTAAAAATGGTTCACTGAAAGGTTCTTTGGGAAACCCAGTTCTTCTAATGGCATTGCTGCAAAACCCTCCTTTGGAACCTTTATTTGTAAGAGTGTAATTCGCATTAGCTAAGCAAAACCATCGGCATCAGAGTGGTTTCTTCTTAAAGAGACAGTGTCCCGGTGCCCTTTGGAGGATGCTCTACACCGCAGTGCCCTGAAAGCTGATTAATTGGCTTGTCAGCTCAGTATTTTTATCCCATTCCCCAGACGAGCTCAAACACACCGTCCTTCCCAGTGTCCTCTTGCGTCCTACACAGCGGTCAGGTGACTGTAGAGGAACCCCCTGTGCTTCAAGCTGCCTTCCGATTGGCCGAGGGCGTCCTCACGGCATGTGGCCCCCCGAACGGACGGCAGCCCGGGCCGCGCGGGTGTAATTGGTGTGAGCGGCGCGATAGCGGTACCTGTGAGAGACCGTGCGACTGCGCTGATTAATGCGAAACGCAGCGTTTCTGCAGAGCGCCTCTTGATGAAGCCCACAGGGCTCACGCAGCAACCGTGACAATGTACCGAGAGGAAAAACCTCCAGTCTGAAAGTGCGGAGGAGGGAACGTAACCTAGTGAGTGTTCCGACAAAATGAAATAAAACAAAGTCACTGTTATGGATGGAAACAGTTTCTGCAATCTATTTCTAATTTATCTTTATTGCAGCTTCAGCCCCAAAGGCAATTCTGTGTTTGGTGTGACATGAAAACAGCGTAAAAACACAATTCTGCTTTCACTAATAATAACAAATTATCTTCCCAGGCTTGCAGCCACCCAGAAGTGGGAGAAAAGGGTCCATTTTAGTAAAGCAATCCACAAGCGAACCTTGCTCGTTCTCCTATTTCAAAGCAGCCATCATGAAAATAGCAGAAATGCTTTACGCTTCAGTCATTCATACATTTACTGAAGAGACGTAAAATGCATTGGACTGTTTTTAATAAAAAAACATATACTGTAGCAGCAGGAAATAGTTAAGAATGGCTTAGAGAATACTGTGCAGTACATACTTCAGTTTGCTGCATACTATATTTTTTCTTTTTGTGAAACACTGCATTATGCAATGACAACTGTTTCAACTAATGCTCAAAATAATTAATTGGTTTGAGTAGGACAAACTTAAATTAGATTAGTTCAGTCAAATGAATTTTTATGAGCACTTTCTTTTTCTTTCAAGTTCACAGAACTGATATATTGTAAGTAAGCTAAACTATTTCATTGTTTATGAACTTATTTCTTTTAATTTAGACAAACTTAAGTTTAACTGAAACTGGGCTGGGATTTCTGTTTCGCAGCATGCTTCGCCCATGACACTCGAAAGGGAGAGTAAATGCTGACATTAAGTGTTAAATCATGTTTTTTGTGCAAGATTAATGTTAAGTGGGATATTTAGTAGTGATTAATGTTTTGTTATGCTAATTTAGAAGAGTTTCTGTTAATGTGGATCTTTGGAGAGTTACACAGGATCCAGGGCAATAATGAGCCGGCATTCGGACGTAAACACAGAAGCCTGCGCTGAGTTCACTACATATGAGTCATGACAATGGTTCAAATTGTTGAATAAAGTTGTTTAATTTGTTGAATTCAAATTGTTGAATAAAGTCGCTTCATAATATTAAAGTTGAACCACTGTAGTCACATCAATTGTTTTAACCATGTTTTTATCTACCTTTCTAGATGTCAAAAGGCGCAATGACGTGTGGATCAGATACCATCGGATTTCATCAAAAAAATCTTAATTTGAATTCCGAAGATGAATGAAAGTCTTACGGGTGTGGAACGACATGAGGGTGAGTAATTAATGACAGAAATTTAATTTTTGGATGAACTAACCCTTTAAAACCCTCAAATTGTTCCCCAAACTTATTCAGGTTTACAGTACTATATCATTGATATATAGTGTAGTAACATAGTATATATATATATATATATATATATATATATATATATATATATATATATATATATATATATATATATATATATATATATATATATATATATATGTTGCTTGTTTAAGTCCAGTCTTACAATACAAAAATGCTCATTTTTTATTTGAAATGTGAACATTTAAAATGTTAAATTCATATACATCTCCATCCAGATTTAAAATCAACATGAAATCAAGCCCTGTTTACATTCTCACCATGTTATTCTAAACTATTGATGTTTTTTCTTTTTCTTTTTTTTAACAAAATATCATAACTTGCTCCACCTCCTGGCTCCTACTTGCTCTATGCATTAATGTTTATTTTATTTCAAGATTTTTTTTTAAATATAGTTTTAGTTAATGATAATAATAGTTATCTATTTAGTCACTGCTTTAGGCTGCTGTTGCTGTAGGTAATCCAGCATTTTTACAAACGAGTTTTACATTTTTGCATTTTACCCTTATGTGTTTATCTCAAGTTCATACATTCCCTTGAAATCGAATAAAAATGTAATGCTGGCTAATATAATTAAGGTTACTGCAGTAAAATCAAGTAATTCAGGAGGACAGTGCAGTCAAATCATGATTTATTTTCCCAGTATAGTTTCACTCATAAATGCATTGCAATGCTAAAGTAAAATGGGTCTGGAATGTCATTAACGGTTGACTTTAAAGGGATAAAATGCCGCCGGGAAACTGATCAGCAGATCAAAAGGTTCATGTGTTGTAAATCCATTACCACAGCTGCGTGTGCGAATGAGTTTGTGCGACACGAGGATCCGGACTGACTGTTGATCCCTTGGGCCAGGCCGGCGGCAGCGCTGTAACCGTCTCGCTCTCTCGTTCTCCACGAGAGGATGATGCTTGATCGGCTGAATGTTTGCAGGGAGTGTTCGCCTGTCCCTGCCGGTTAGTGTTGGGCGGCTGCCCGAGCAATTAATGGTCTTTGTAATGTGTTCACCAGCACTAGAATATAAACAAACACCATGAGACCTTTGATTAAGCACCAATCTGCAGCTTCACAGCTTCAAAGCAGCGCTCAAGAGCGGCTTTTCCCATCCCACTGCTTCTGAGTGCTGGAATGATCCCATATTTGTACTCGGCACATGAGGATCGGCCTCACGCTGCGTCTACAACACACATACATGTCATAAGATAGATCGGCCTAATTGTCATCAGTTGACAGACGCCCCTGTTTTTAACATGCACTTTATTTTGCATGTCGGTCTTCAATATTTTCACAAGTATCTTATGTGAGAATTGATTTATAGTTTGTTTTTTGATTATTAGGGATGTAGTCGTTGCTGAGTCTGTAACTTTTGATTCTGATGTTAAGATATTTCTGGTCTCTGACCTTTATTATCTTTAAATTATATGTTAATTGCAACTACTCTAAAAGGCAAAATGCAGTACAATGCAGCAGCACTAGAAAAACAGCGAACACTGCAAGAGCTTTAAGCACCGATCTGCAGTTTCACAGCTTCAGAGCCGCTCAAGAGTGCCTTTTCCCGTCTCTCTGAATGGAAATTATAGCAGCCGTCTTTCCCTTCTGAACACGGCATGTGTGTAATGATGCTCGGGGCTGATGGGATTGGAGGAGGGGAATTGTTCTTCTGTGCATGTATCTGTCCTATTCAATTACACTGCAATCTCTCTCTCTCTGAACCACACACACACACACACACACACACACACACACACACAGACTCTAAATTGTGGCAACACACTCATGTACACAAGCTTTTAAATAATTATTAAGTTAAGTTCCAGAGCTACTGGATGTGTTTTTAAAAGCTCTTCCTCTTGAAACATTTATTGCTCTTTCAACAGTTCTGCTGGCCTGTTTGAATGCACTTGTGGGACGCATCCTGAACGCTTGCTGAGCACGTCTGTGGCCAATCGCTCTCCAACCGCAGGTTTCTCTGCTCTGGAACATTCGTTGTTTTTACCTGCACATGTTGGTTTCTATTATGCTTTTTTCCATGTTCATCTTTCTTAAGTGTGTAATGTTGTTGTTTGAGCATGATAAAGCTTGAGTTTTCTTCTGGGAATGAACACGTCACAATATTCCTCATTTAAATTATGCAGAATAAAGGGGCGGGGCCTGGTTGAGTTAGTAATGTGTTCAAACTGGCAGTTATGGTAAGGGGCGGGACATTTCCGAAAACACGCTCGAAGCGCTTGACCAATCACAACACACTGATCCAGCCGACCAATCAGAGCAGACTTTTGAAGGAGGGGTTTAAAGAAACCAAAACTAAAACAGAGCATTTAGACAGAGGGTGAAAACAGGTGCTGCAAAAATTAAGTTTTTTTGAACATCAAATGTAAACATATTCAAAATTACAAAATTATGAACCTGTAAATGAACATTATAGGACCCCTTTAACATCTGATCTTTCTTTCTTTCACAATTATTGCACTGGAATAAAATGGTGTAGGATTTACTAGAAGCTAGGAAACAATTTTTACTCAAAAATTGCTAATAAATTTCACATAATTACAAAGAAGCGGCCAGTAACACATTGGGCCCTCATACACCCGGTGCAATGTTTTTTGCTAGTTTCAGCCCGACATAGTTATCCTATTCACGTCCTGCACCATGTTGTTTAAATAGCAAATGCATTTGCGCCCATTTGTGCGGCCATGGGCGTGCTGCTCTGAAAACGAGGTGTGTTCAGGCGCGTTACTATTTTGAGGCAGCTGAAATAGACTACGCCAGTGACCAACTGAAACCTGCTCTAAAGTCAATGGCGCAATATTTGTTTTGTTATTTAAAGAGCATACTAGTAATATGCGCTTATATGCGGGTGCACAACACTTGTACAATCTGCTTATTGCACACACAGGGATCCGCAGCAGCACACAAACATGACAAATATAAAAATAAAAGGATTACAATATAAAAGATCATTATTGTGTGCATAAAGATGAGGCTTTTCCCATAGATGGTCTGCTTGCGTGCTTTAACACTTGCGCTGTGCGCTTTAGACCATGTGCTTAGATTGTTAAAATAGGGCCCATTGATTTAACTGGGACATTTTGAAGTAGAAAGAGTGAAAAAGTATTTTCTTGAAAAACATACTCTAATAATCTTTATTTACAACTTTTCATTTGATTGAATTGCTAAATGTTGACATTTTTGGATAGGGTTTAATTGTTTTTTTTTTTTTTTGGGGGGGGGGGGGGGGGGTCATTAGTTGCAATGCAATTGCAAAACTTTAAAAATTGTTTTTGAACAGATTTCCAGAACATTTTGTCCAAGGAATCACATTAAAGGTAATTTGTGGAAATATGTTTGATGTTTAAATACCTTCTATTATCCCAGTTTAATATGTGAGACTGTTTCCATATAGGCTTCCACTGTTTTCCATATATATATTTTACCTTTTTAACCCTGAATTGCAAACAGACTTTCAAATTGCACTGGGATACAAGTATTTTAACACTGAACAAACATACGTCACCTTCAGTGTGATTGTTAGATTTCTTTGACACCATACAGATATATCTGAGTTAAACTACTGTAATAGGCCAATATCTGGACTAGATCACAGAGGGTTTTTATATTGCAGTGATTGTGTTTGTGAGAAATGAGCATGTCTGTTCTGTTTATAAGTCATTCTGAAAGCTTACCTGCATGACTATATTAGGATGATGTTATGTAACCCAGTTTTAGCTTGCACACAAATTTCCTCGCCTCCGAGGAATGTCAGCAGAAAATATTCTGGGTCATCTGCGCTGCGACCACACGCTCCCATGATGCATTGTGCAGCAGTGCCTTCGTCAGAGTCAGCTGAGCGCTCGTTCCCTTTACGGTTAACTGCGCTCGTGTGCGTTTGTGCTGCAGAGACAGCAGTGAGATTAAACAGAGACTTTTACTGTCTCCAGATGTTTCTCCTGAAGACAAAAAGACTCCAGTAATCTCATATGAGTTTCAGAAGAGATCTCAACAATGTTTCAGACCTTGAACAGATTTAACAAGATCAGTTTGAGCTCAAACGTTCCTCATTAAATTGTCTGAATTATGTTCACATTCATTGTGTATCTATATGGGTCACATTGCATGCAAGTCCAGGTCATATTTCTTGGTCATAAATGCGTAAATGATGCATAAATAAATTTTGGGAGAAAACGGAATAGTTTTCATATCCATTCAGTCATTCATGCATTAATCTGTTCATTCATGCAATCATTTATGCACTCATTCATTCATTCATTTGTTCATTCATTCATGTAATCATTCATGCACTCATGCCTTCATTCATTCATTCATTCATTCATGTACTCATTCGTTCATTCATTAATTCACGCACGCACTCATTCGTTCATTCATGCATTCATTCATGCATTCATTCATGCACTCATGCCTTCATTCATTCATGCATTCAGTCATTCATTTATTCATTCATGCATTCGTTCACTCGTTCGTTCATTCATTCATGCATTCATTCAGCATTCATGCACTGATTCATTAATTCATTCATGCATTCATTCATTCATGCATTCATTCATGCATTCATTCATTAATTCATTCATGCATTCATTCATTCGTTCATTCATTCATTCATTCATGCATTCATTCAGCATTCATGTGATGTGGATTTCTGAGAGAAATGCTCACGGTTTCACATGATAAAGGTGAACACGCACAAAGATGACACTTTGTCGCGCTCCTTTGTAAGAAAGATCACCTGAAGCTCTTCCTTGAGAGAGTGTAGGTTTCGCTCAGCGTGAGTTTGGCCTCATGGAGAGAAACAGAGGCTCCAGTCCAAAACCTAGTGAGCTGCCTCGCTGTCTGCTTCCTACAGAGGTAACTACGTAGATGACATCACTGTGAACTGACGTTCTCATGAGTATGATGCACAGTTTATTCAAATAGAGCTTGAGGTTGGCACGTCACTCAAAGCAGCTATAATAACAATGCAGCACATAAATACACACCATCCATGAATATTAAGTAAAATAAAGTAAAGTAAAATAAGTAAAATAGACCCTTTTCAATCATTTTGATCTATTTTAAACTTTATACTGTTAGTTTTCAGTAGGTTTTTACTGAGGGGATTTCGGATTTCTCTTTTTATGACTCCCTAAATGAGAAAATACTGTCAATAGCTAGAAAATAAATAAATCTTTAACATGTTTTTAGAGATAAAATGTTCTATAAATTAGGTGAATGATGTACTGTATGAACAAACCTTCAGAATATAGCTATGAACTGAAAAGTTTGGTGGATGTAAATCTGCTGAAGTGGAGATTTCTGACTCAAACTCATCATCTTTAAAGATATGGATTTAGGAAGCAAATAGATAGTGTAACAACAAAAACACCCAAAAGTGTGTGTTTTGGATGTTTTTTTTTTCCAAGAGCCTGAAAGAACATGTCATGAAATGCCAGATAACCCAAAATCTGGACCAGTGCATGAAAACACAATGTTTTTACTCCTCCCTGCTGAGAAACAACTTAAACTAGGCTAAAGTGGTTCTCTAGTTTCACAACTTGGCCAAATTGGTTAGGCTAGTTTGTGTTGATGCTTTTAGTAGGGTTTTGGATCAGAGCTCTTATGTTTGTTATCTGCTGAGGTGTGTGTGCGTGTGTGTGTGTGTGTGCGCGCGTTTGTACACGTCTACATGCATGTGTTTGATAAATGTGTTCAGCAAGCAGCTGTATAAATCCTCCCTCTCTAGGGTCCGTCTCCCAGCTATTGTTTCAACCCAACCAGAAACATGAAACACTCAAGCGGACTTTCGAGTCTCTCGTCTCCATGTTCTGTTGTCTGAGAAAACAAACCATCACACTGTCAAATGCTGCATCACTGCACTTTTGCTGTTTGTTTCCTGAGGTCATATCACTGATACTACTATTTTTGTAGTAGGCCTATGTACTCATGATAAAATAATGCACAGCCTCAAGTGTTGATCAGGCTGCTGAAAATTAAGAAATATTTCACACAAAATGGGATTAAAATTGTTGGAGAATCTGAATTATAGCTTCTTGAAAATATAAAAACATGCCTGATTATAGCAGCACTGCTAAATGTTGCATACTGCACACTGTTTCACATCGCAGTGTTATTTTAGTATCATTTATATGGTATTATATTTTTTATTAAAATTTTGAATTAGCTTTTATTTTCATGCTTTCAGTTTTCATTGTCATTTTCATTCTCTTTTATTTAAATATTACTATTTAGGTTTAATTTACAGTTTTATTTTTAGTTTAATTTAGTTTATTTCCAGTTAATAATTTTAGTGCTTTAATGTAAATTAGAAATGTTGCCTATAGAAAACTTACTGAAATAAGTTTGTTTTTTATCTAATATTTATACTTATACTTGTATTGCAATATCGTGTTTAGAATGTGCATTACAAGGCATAATTGATGCATTAAAATACTTTTATAGTACTATATACTGTATATAAGGCTTCAAGTAAAGTGTTAATGTGCAACAATTGACACTCCTGATAGTGACAATGAGTGATACGCCATATATCTGAAGAAAAGAATATCAAGTGACATTTATATCTATAGCGCTATATACAATACAGATTATTTCAAAGCAGCTTAATAAACAATCAAGAAAATGTTAAAGTTCTATAAAAAAGCAGTATATATACTGCGCAGTATGCACTTAGTATACCAAGCATTCTTTCACTCAGGCTGATTTCCAAACAGAGTACAGGTGGATGTAAAGCTTGTTTCAGTGTGAATAAAGCAACAGCTGGCGTGTGGCCGCAGGCAGAGCTTAAAGAAGTTTTTACTGTGTTTTACAGTCATGCAGACTGAGTGCTCCGGCCGGCTGCGCCCTCACAAACTCATCAAATCTTGAGTGTTTCCTCAGAGATGGCGGCCTACACTAGAAAACTCTTCCTGTGGCGCTCCAGCTCTCCAGCGCTCATTACAGAGACCAACTGCAAGATTCATCAGGCGGAGCTCAGATTCCCTCTTTAATATTTCACTAAGGAACAGTCCTGCTCAGCGCTGTTACAATGCCTAATCACTCAGAGGAGAAAAAACGAATTAACCCGGTGAAGACGACTGGATCATATTTGATTGGCTTCTAAATGAATCGGCTCAACTAACTCTTATTAGAGTATTAGTGGACTGTTAGTATACTGAAAAGGTTTAGGTTAGCAGAATATGTTGACATATATTTGTAAAGTTACTTATATAGTTACTTATATGGTGGACATTCAAAATAAAATGTTACCAATTTTACTTCCTTAATGTGTAACATGATATTAAATGGGGGATAAAATGTAAGTCAGGCCTTTAATGTGCAGTTGATTGGATGTTGAAAAGCTTCTCTATATGACTGAAACACAGGATTGTAAGCGCCACTTACATTTCCTTCAGAAAATCCTGTTAATAAACACTTTACTTGTAGCCTTTATGTATAATACATTATTACATTATACATTATTACAAAGGTATTCATATTGTACATTGTAATACATTATATATTTTCATAAATAATTGCAACCACATTTAAAATGCATTTTAATATTTGCAGATTCCTTGTTACATCTGAAACAGGGTTTTAATGCATTGTATTTTCTCAAGGTGCAAGGTGTGACAATGAGGTATTATAGTGTATTATAAGTGTGGTTACAATTATTCATGATACCATACAGTGCCTTACACAAAATAATTAGTGCATTAAAATACTTTTATAATGCATTATAATATATATATATATATATATATATATATATATATATATATATATATATATATATATATATATATATATATATATATATATATACAGTGGGTACGGAAAGTATTCAGACCCCCTTAAATTTTTCACTCTTTGTTATATTGCAGCCATTTGCTAAAATCATTTAAGTTCATTTTTTTCCTCATTAATGTACACACAGCACCCCATATTGACAGAAAAACACAGAATTGTTGACATTTTTGCAGATTTATTAAAAAAGAAAAACTGAAATATCACATGGTCCTAAGTATTCAGACCCTTTGCTCAGTATTTAGTAGAAGCACCTTTTTGATCTAATACAGCCATGAGTCTTTTTGGGAAAGATGCAACAAGTTTTTCAGACCTGGATTTGGGGATCCTCTGCCATTCCTCCAAAAAGTTCTATCTTGGTCTCATCAGACCAGAGAATCTTATTTCTCACCATCTTGGAGTCCTTCAGGTGTTTTTTAGCAAACTCCATGCGGGCTTTCATGTGTCTTGCACTGAGGAGAGGCTTCCGTCGGGCCACTCTGCCATAAAGCCCCGACTGCTGGAGGGCTGCAGTGATGGTTGACTTTCTACAACTTTCTCCCATCTCCCGACTGCATCTCTGGAGCTCAGCCACAGTGATCTTTGGGTTCTTCTTTACCTCTCTCATCAAGGCTCTTCTCCCCCAATAGCTCAGTTTGGCCAGACAGCCAGCTCTAGGAAGGGTTCTGGTCGTCCCAAACATCTTCCATTTAAGGATTATGGAGGCCACTGTGCTCTTAGGAACCTTAAGTGCAGCAGAAATGTTTTTGTAACCTTGGCCAGATCTGTGCCTTGCCACAATTCTGTCTCTGAGCTCTTCAGGCAGTTCCTTTGACCTCATGATTCTCATTTGCTCTGACATGCACTGTGAGCTGTAAGGTCTTATATAGACAGGTGTGTGGCTTTCCTAATCAAGTCCAATCAGTATAATCAAACACAGCTGGACTCAAATGAAGGTGTAGAACCATCTCAAGGATGATCAGAAGAAATGGACAGCACCTGAGTTAAATATATGAGCGTCACAGCAAAGGGTCTGAATACTTAGGACCATGTGATATTTCAGTGTTTCTTTCTTAATAAATCTGCAAAAATGTCAACAATTCTGTGTTTTTCTGTCAATATGGGGTGCTGTGTGTACATTAATGAGGAAAATAAATGAACTTTAAATGATTTTAGCAAATGGCTGCAATATAACAAAGAGAGAAAAATTTAAGGGGGTCTGAATACTTTCCGTACCCACTGTATATATATATATATATATATATATATACACACACAAGTATAAAGACTTCAAGTAAATGGTTAATGAGCAACAAGTGACGCTCCTGATGTTATACGAAAAATATCTTAAGAAATGAATGTTGAGTCACATTTATTTCTATAACGCTTTATCCAATACAGATTGTTTCTAAGCAACTTCATCATCAGAAACAGGAAAATCACAGTGTTAATGTTGCAAAATTCATTAATGAAACAAATACATTTCAGCTATAAATAATAGTAGTGATGATAATATTGTCTCAATTTGGTTCAGTAACAGTGTAAATGCTGCAAAGGTCATCAATTATGAAACAAATTCACTTCAGCTAAAGCAGCTCTACAGGAGACAGTGGTGTCATTATCCAGCTGAATTTAGTTTTGTTTCAGATGTCTGAGGTTATGTTTACACAATAACGATGTACTAAAAACGTAAAAGTTTTTCCTTTGCTTTTTTCGTGTACAGAAGACAAAATGATCCCCGTTCACACAGATCCGTGAAAAGACTAAAAACGCTGTATTCTGCTGTCAGGCCAGTAGATGGCGGTGTCACTTTATAAAGAAACATGCACCTATACACGGAACATGTAATACACATGCACATGACATCACCGTTTTCACAAATTTGCGTTTTTGTAGTTTATGTGGGGACGATAATGGTAGCGTTTTCAAAAACGTGCACTTTGAAACACGTTTTCAAAAGCTTGCATTTTCAGGCTCCCACAATGGCGGCGTTTTGTGTAAATGAACAGCCACAGCACACAAGTTTTTTAGGGGGTGTTTACATAACACCATTTTCAACTAAAAAATTAAAACTTTTTATGCATTTTGGACATTGATTTGGGGACCTGAAAAGACAAATGTTTGAAAACAAGTTAAAAAGTGCAAGTTTTTTTGAAAACAACAACTTTATCGTCTCCATGTAAACAATAAAAAACTTGTAGTGAACTGTTGTAGCAAATTTGTGAAAACTGTGACATCATGCGCATGTGTATTGCATGTTCAGTCTATAGGCGTGTGTGTTTCTTTACAAAGTGACATCGCCATCTACTGGCCTGGCAGCAGAATACAGCGTTTTTAATAGTTTTTTGTGGATCCGATTGAAAATGTCAAGTTCTCAGTTTCAAATCGCGGAACGATTTGACAATGTTGTCGTCTGTACATGAAACTTGGAACAACTTTTCCATTTTTAGTACATTGTTGTTGTGTAAACATACCCTTAGATGAAGTGACTGTCCTATGAATTGGGACATTAACTGATGGAGTTTCAATAAAACTGTGGGACGACTGTGGCGGTTTTGAGTATTTCTCCCAGCAGACGAAGGAACACGTGAACATGCATGTTGACCTTTCATGGGCTCCAGGCGAAAACAGTCTGACAAATGAGAGTCAACAGCCAGCATCTGTATGCCAGGATTGACTCGGTGTGTGTGTCTCCTGAGTGCCGCGTCCTCTTGTAAGTTGCTTCATGTCCGGCCTCTGAGCTGCTGAAATATACATACACCTGCTCTCGGCATCTGCGGCGATCATCTGCTGACTGGAGCAGCCGCGGCTGGGAAAAAAAAACAGTGGGAACGACTGCGTAAGAGAGAGAGAAACACGATGAGACAATGGATTTGAGTTCTGAGTCATGAACTCAACCAAACAACTCTGAGACAAATCATGTCACTTGAGTCCAAGCAAAAAAGCTTTTGAAAATCAGAAAAAAAAGACTCATGAAGTACTGCAAACGATGTATGAAATATTGCATACGCTACCGGGCAAGAGATTTGTTAAAGGGGGGTTAGTTCACCCAAAAATTACATTTCTGTCATTAATTACTCAGCCTCATGTCGTTCCACACCCGTAAGATCTTCGTTCATCTTCGGAACACAAATTAAGATATTTTTGATAAAATCTGAGAGGTATATGACTTGTCCATAGACTGCAATTTAATCAACACTTTCAAGGTCCAGAAAGGTACTACAAAGGTAAATGTTATGAAGCGACGAGAATACTTTTTGTGTGCACAAACAAAACAAAAATTAAAACTTTATTCAACAATATCTTCTCTTCTCTGTCATTCTCATACGCTGTTTACATCCAGCGCTTCCAGGTTCTACGTCAGAACGGCGACTCATTATTGGCCGTCTCCAGCGTCAGCATCACACACATGCGTCGTACTGATCACGTGATCAGCTTTGGCCAATACTGAGCCGACATTCGGACGTAAACATGGAAGCCTTCACTGCGTTACCTGTGTAAGGATAATGACAAAGAAGAGATTGTTGAATAAAGTCGTTATTTTTGTTTTGTTTGTGCGCACAAAAAGTATTCTTGTCGCTTCATAACATTAAGGTTGAACCACTGCAGTCGCATGACTGTTTTAACGATGTCTTTAGTACCTTTCTGGACCTTGAAAGTGGTGATTATATTGCCGTCTATGGACGAGTTGTATACCTACAGATTTCATCAAAAATATCTTAATTTGTGTTCTGAAGATGAACGAAGGTCTTACGGGTGTGGAACGACATGAGGGTGAGAAATTAATGACAGAATTTTCATTTTTGGGTGAACTAACCCTTTAATATTTTGGAAAGAAGTCTCTTCTGCTCACCAAGGCTGCATTTATTTGATCAAAATACAGTAAAAAATATTATTACAATGTAAAATAGCTGTTTTCTATGTGAATATATAGTAAAGTGTAATTTATTCCTGTGATGAAAGCTGAATTTTCAGCATCATTACTCCAGTCTTCAGTGTCACATGATCCTTCAGAAATCATTCTGATATATTGATTTGCTGCTCAAGAAACATTTATGATTATTGTTGAAAACAGATTTCTGTGCTACCTTTTATTTTTCATGATTATTTGATGAATAGAAAGTTCAAAAGAGCAGCATTTATTTCTAATAGAAGTCTTTTGTAATACTATCAATGTTTTACTGTCACTATTGATAAATTTAATGTGTCCTTGCTGAATAAAAGTATAAATGTATTTTAAAAACATTAAAAATCTTACCACAAACTTTTGAAGAGTAGTACTGTATATAATATTTAAAATACTGAAATATTTATACTGGCAATATTGACTTAATTTTGCAAAACAAAAGAAAAACTATGTTTTATCTTTCATGGTTTTCATATGCCTTTATATCTTAGAAGTGGTCTCTGGCAAGGGTATTGTTATATTTGGGGCTGGTTTTATTGGAAGCTTGGATTGTGAAGGTTGAAGAGCCTCGAGTTTGTGTTCAGTTCAATCACGGTGTCGATAAACCTGATGACTGATCCTGTTCACATCTTCAATTATTGATCCCGCGCGCTGCGCAGCACATATTCTTTAAGTTCTGTAAAATGCGCACTCAACTTTGCAGAGCAGGACGATGGGGGCGCGCGATGTGTGTTTGATCAATGTACTGCACAGTGCACAGGTCACAAGCCTCTTACGTGAGTATTTGTCACATCAGCCACCGTCGTGTTGCTGTTGTAGACGAGCCATCCCTGTGGAGCGCGCGACTCGCGTACTGCATATGTTAATCAAACCCAATTACCCATAATTGAATGTCTCCATTTTGCTTCTAATCAATAGCGACTCGGCGAGTGAAGGCACGGTGAGGGAATAAATTCACTGTGATTCCTGTAATTGATGGCGCCCTTGTCACCGAGGGAGAAATGAAACCACCTGCGGACTGAGAGCTGCTTCGACCCTCAGATAAGCCCGATTCCAATGCAAATCATTTCTACTCGCCCTGATTTCTGCTTATTGATCAGTTCACTGACTAAATGAGGCGCATTTGTCAAGATAACGTGCTATGATGAAGATAACTCGCTCTGGTTAATAGATAAGAGGATATTCATATGAACGAACCGAACCTGCCTTTGGGAACGACGGGGGCAGGAATTATAAATGCTGTAAAACATCCTTGAGTGTCTCATGAGTCACTTTAATTGACTTATAAAATAACTGTTTAATGAATATATATGTTGCCTGTATTTAAAAACAAACCTACAATCAGATTGAGTTAATCTGAGTGTAATTAATCCAGCCTCAATACAATCAATAAAGACAAGAGGGCAGAATTTATTCCCTTGCAAATGTTTTCTATGTTTTGGCAGCTGAATGGACCAAATGTAGAGCAAATGCTTAAAAATTAAAGGTCATCAGATTTATTTACTGTTTATTTGACACAACAAGCAATTGTGTTCTAAAACTGTAGTTTGTCAAGCTATAAAAACCTGTCACTCACATGAGATCCACCAATAGCAAACCACAACCAACCAATCAATTCCCCACAGACAAAATCAAGCCCCGCCCTACATTTGTTCTTGATCCAGAAGTTTCACTCAGATATGTCAAAATAGGGAAGAAATGTTGATCTCGACTTCCATGCTGACTTTAAAGCTATTCAAAAGGGAATCATTGACCTTTTGAAGAAGAGTTTAAAACATATTAAAGGTGCCCTAGATTATGTTTTTAAAAGATGTAATATAAGTCTAAGGTGTCCCCTGAATGTATCTGTGAAGTTTCAGATCAAAATACCCCATAGATTTTTTTAAATTATTTTTTTTAACTGCCTATTTTGGGGCATCATTATAAACGCGCCGATTTTATGCTGCGGCCCCTTTAAATCCCGTGGTCCACGCCCACAGAGCTTGCGCTTGCCTTGAACAGTGCCTTAACAAAGTTTACACAGCTAATATAACCCTCAAAATGGATCTTTACAAAGTGTTCGTCATGCATGCGTCGGATTATGTGAGTATTGTATACTGTTATATTGTTTACTTCTGATTTTGAATGAGTTTGATAGTGCTCCGTGGCTAACGGCTAATGCTACTCTGTTGGAGAGATTTATAAAGAATGAAGTTGTGTTTATGAATTATACAGACTGCAAGTGTTTAAAAATGAAAATAGCGATGGCTCTCGTCTCCGTGAATACAGTAATAAACGATGGTAACTTTAACCACATTTAACAGTACATTAGCAACATGCTAACGAAACATTTAGAAAGAAAGTTTACAAATATCACTAAAAAATATCATGTTATCATGGATCATGTCAGTTATTATTGCTCCATCTGCCATTTTTCGCTATTATTCTTGCTTGCTTACCTAGTCTGTTGATTCAGCTGTGCACAGATCCAGACGTTAATACTGGCTGCCCTTGTCTAATGCCTTTTATAATGTTGGAAACATGTGCTGGCATATGCAAATATTGGGGGCGTACACCCCGACTGTTACGTAACAGTCGGTGTTATGTTGAGATTCGCCTGTTCTTCGGAGGTCTTTTAAACAAATGAGATTTATATAAAAAGGAGGAAACAATGGAGTTTGAGACTCAGTGTATGTCATTTCCATGTACTGAACTCTTGTTATTTAACTATGCCAAGATAAATTCAATTTTTCATTCGAGGGCACCTTTAAGTTATAAAAAGATGCACAAGGAGGTCTGTGTAAGGACTTAAAGAGATAGATGCAACTAAGTGCAATGTAGTGTTGTAAAAACATCAATTTTTCAATACATATCAATGCTGAAATATCTGAAACGCTCGCTTGCAATATTACTCATTTTCTGCAGAATAGATGCACGACACCAGCTGTGCTTTCTCGCTCTCTCATCTCTCTGACAGCGTGTTAACGCACAAACCTGCCTCGTTTCATTTGCTCCAGATGAATATTGTTGGTGTTACAGGGCTTGAATTTCGGCATGGGATTGCATGTATTGTGCATAATTTTACTCATTCCTAAAGTACTAAATGGAGTTCCTTTTCACTGCTTATTATGCTTAAACAGTCGAAAATACACAAAATAATGTCAAAATGCTGGTCTTGGCCAGTATTCACATAAACACAGTTAATTATGTTTTAAGTGAATGTAAACTGCTGAGAAAGAAAACAGTATAATGTTGTGCGTCAGGTCTTAAAGTGACAGCAGCCTAATATACCTGCTGCCAAATTATAATATTAAATAATAAATAATATAGATAATATAAAAAAAAATATCTATATGGCAGTTTTTCCCCATGATATTGATGTCAAAATTGTGACTATTGAAAATGCTGAGTGGCTATATATATATATATATACATTTTGTTTGCCTTTTTGTCTTTTTATTGTCATTATAAAATATTACAATTATCTGTTTTCAAAACAATTATCTTTTCTTTTTTTTTTCAAAATAGCCTAGCAACTATTTTCCATCAGCATTTTATGTCTTTTTGTAGCAGCAACTATTCTTCAAGAGGTTGATATTTCCCCTTTTAATTGCTTTTAATATTTGTTTGTAGCTTTTAGTGTAGCTAACTAATTACTCCAAAGGTAGCTTGACTAGTGTAACTGCTTCACATAATGAGTAGCTTGTAGCTTGACACGCAACAGTTTCAAAGCAGCTTTCCCAACACAATAGCGCTCATGATGAATGACTCACGAAAGCATTATGTTTTTCCTAATTAGTTTTCAGGAATCAGTGCAAATGCTGCAAACTCAAGGCTGTCAACTGGAGGATGATAAAAGACGTGAAATCCAAACGTAAATTGAATGCTTTCATTGTTGTAGTTTTTTTCGTTTTGGTCTTTTTGAGGTCCGGTTTGCATGGCCTGCTCTGTCCTGGAGACAGTGGAGAGATAGTGGAGAAGATGGTCTGTTTCTGTGAGACTCAGCACTATTCAGGCAGTGAGTGTAAGAGGCCCCAGGGAATGCAGCAGTTTCCTGCGAGGAGCGTCGCCTGTCGTCCCCCTGTAATCGATTCCAGGTACCGCAGAACCATATTCTAAAAAGAAGGATATTAACTGTCAGCACAACCCACATACTTACACACACTCACACACATACAGGATCAGAGGGATGAGAGTAAATTGGCCCTCAGGAAAGCTCTCATCTTGCAGGTTGCGGTGCGGTTTCAGGACAAATGAACGACACTTTGTCCTGCTGTGTCTCACACTGCAAACTCTCTGGATCAATAATTCTTTTCTATCTTTTCTCTTTAATTTAATTGTGTGTACTGTCCTCTCTGTTCTTCTGGGTTCTTGTGCTCTGAGAACACTGATAAAAAAAATCAGATATTTTAAAGGTTATAAAAGCACTTTATATAAAACATCTCCAGCTCTTTGGCCTGTAAGTCGCTCTGCTGCAGGTTTAGGGATTGTGTGTTTGCAAGAGAGAAACCTTTCTTAGAGAAAAAAGGATATTGTAAGGTTCTTGTGTCTGATTATAGGGTTCTGATTAATCAAAATAGGGTTCAAAGTATGTGTCATTATTGGCTTCTGTTGTGTCTGAAAATAGGTTCTAATATAATGTTCTGGTTTATCTAACTATAGTGTTTTTCTGATTGTATTGTTCTCTAGACAATGTAATGTTCTAGTTTTTATGATTATAGGATTTTAGACCATCTAATTACAATGTTATACTTTGTCTATTTGTGGGATTCTGGCCTGTCTGATGTAGTGGTATATTGTTTATGATGATGGGGCATTAGACTGTCTGATTATAAAATTCTAGGTTTTACGATTATAGAATTCTAGTCTGATAATAATTTTGTAGTATGTCTGATTGTAGGGTTGTAGTTTGTCTAATTATAATGTTGTAGTTTGATTGTATGGATTCTAGTTTGTCTGTTTTTAACATTGTAATTTGTCTGACTGTAGGGTTCTAGTTTGTTTGATTTGAACGTTGTAGTATGTCCGATAGTAGGGTTCTAGTTTGTCTGATTTTAACGTTGTAGTATGTCCGATAGTAGGGTTCTAGTTTGTCTGATTTTAACATTGTAGTTTGTCTGATAGTAGGGTTCTAGTTAGTCTGATTTATAATGGTGTAGTATGTCTGATAGTAGGGTTCTAGTTTGTCTGATTATAACGTTGTAGTATGTCCGATAGTAGGGTTCTAGTTTGTCTGATTTTAACGTTGTAGTTTGTCTGACTGTAGGGTTCTAGTTTGTCTGATTTGAACGTTGTAGTATGTCTGATAGTAGGGTTCTAGTTTGTCTGATTTTAACGTTGTAGTTTGTCTGACTGTAGGGTTCTAGTTTGTCTGATTTGAACGTTGTAGTATGTCTGATAGTAGGGTTCTAGTTTGTCTGATTTTAACGTTGTAGTATGTCCGATAGTAGGGTTCTAGTTTGTCTGATTTTAACATTGTAGTTTGTCTGACTGTAGGGTTCTAGTTTGTCTGATTTGAACATTGTAGTATGTCTGATAGTAGGGTTCTAGTTTGTCTGATTTTAACGTTGTAGTATGTCCGATAGTAGGGTTCTAGTTTGTCTGATTTTAACATTGTAGTTTGTCTGATTGTAGGGTTGTAGTTTGTCTAATTATAATGTTGTAGTTTGATTGTATGGATTCTAGTTTGTCTGTTTTTAACATTGTAATTTGTCTGACTGTAGGGTTCTAGTTTGTTTGATTTGAACGTTGTAGTATGTCCGATAGTAGGGTTCTAGTTTGTCTGATTTTAACGTTGTAGTATGTCCGATAGTAGGGTTCTAGTTTGTCTGATTTTAACATTGTAGTTTGTCTGATAGTAGGGTTCTATTTAGTCTGATTTATAATGGTGTAGTATGTCTGATAGTAGGGTTCTAGTTTGTCTGATTTTAACGTTGTAGTATGTCTGATAGTAGGGTTCTAGTTTGTCTGATTATAACGTTGTAGTATGTCCGATAGTAGGGTTCTAGTTTGTCTGATTTTAACGTTGTAGTTTGTCTGACTGTAGGGTTCTAGTTTGTCTGATTTGAACGTTGTAGTATGTCTGATAGTAGGGTTCTAGTTTGTCTGATTTTAACGTTGTAGTATGTCCCATAGTAGGGTTCTAGTTTGTCTGATTTTAACGTTGTAGTTTGTCTGACTGTAGGGTTCTAGTTTGTCTGATTTGAACGTTGTAGTATGTCTGATAGTAGGGTTCTAGTTTGTCTGATTTTAACGTTGTAGTATGTCCCATAGTAGGGTTCTAGTTTGTCTGATTTTAACATTGTAGTATGTCTGATAGTAGGGTTCTAGTTTGTCTGATTATAACGTTGTAGTATGTCCGATAGTAGGGTTCTAGTTTGTCTGATTTTAACGTTGTAGTTTGTCTGACTGTAGGGTTCTAGTTTGTCTGATTTTAACGTTGTAGTATGTCTGATAGTAGGGTTCTAGTTTGTCTGATTTTAACGTTGTAGTATGTCCGATAGTAGGGTTCTAGTTTGTCTGATTTTAACATTGTAGTATGTCCGATAGTAGGGTTCTAGTCTGTCTGATTTTAACGTTGTAGTTTGTCTGACTGTAGGGTTCTAGTTTGTCTGATTTGAACGTTGTAGTATGTCCCATAGTAGGGTTCTAGTTTGTCTGATTTTAACGTTGTAGTATGTCTGATAGTAGGGTTCTAGTTTGTCTGATTTAACGTTGTAGTATGTCCGATAGTAGGGTTCTAGTTTGTCTGATTTTAACGTTGTAGTATGTCCGATAGTAGGGTTCTAGTTTGTCTGATTATAACGTTGTAGTATGTCCGATAGTAGGGTTCTAGTTTGTCTGATTTTAACGTTGTAGTATGTCCAATAGTAGGGTTCTAGTTTGTCTGATTTTAAGGTTGTAGTATGTCTGATAGTAGGGTTCTAGTTTGTCTGATTTTAACGTTGTAGTTTGTCTGACTGTAGGGTTCTAGTTTGTCTGATTTTAACGTTGTAGTATGTCCGATAGTAGACTTCTAGTTTGTCTGATTTTAACGTTGTAGTATGTCCAATAGTAGGGTTCTAGTTTGTCTGATTTTAAGGTTGTAGTATGTCTGATAGTAGGGTTCTGGTTTGTCTGATTTTAACGTTGTAGTTTGTCTGACTGTAGGGTTCTAGTTTGTCTGATTTTAACGTTGTAGTATGTCCGATAGTAGGGTTCTAGTTTGTCTGATTATAATGGTGTAGTATGTCTGATTGTAGGGTTCTAGTTTGTCTGATTATAATGGTGTAGTATGTCTGATAGTAGGGTTCTAGTTTGTCTGATTATAATGTTGTAGTTTGTCTGATTGTAGGGTTGTAGTTTGTCTGATTATAATGGTGTAGTATGTCTGATTGTAGGGTTCTAGTCTCTCTGATTATAATGTAGTTTGTCTGATAGTAGAGTTTAGTCTGGCTGATTGTAATGTTATAGTTTTTATAATTATAGGGTTCTAGACTGTCTGATTAGAATTTTCTAGTTTTTCTCAATTATAATGTTCCTGTCTGTCTGCTTATCCACAAGTTTCCTACGCCCCATGAGGCCTTGCGTCAAACGTGGGAGTGTCTTCCGGTTCTAAGTAAACAAGCTAGACGTGACACTCATTCATTCAACAGTTGACAGTAATTCAAGATTTAACGATCCAAACTTGCGAACGTTTGTTTTTTACTTAAAGATTTAAGATTCCGGCATCAATATTTGAACAAAAATGTTACAGTAATAGTAATTTATTAATTTATGTCAGGAGTGCACATCAATCATGCTGAATCTAACTGATATTTATATTGACATAAAAAGAAAACACAGACCTATTCAGTTGCGCCTGCTTCCTTTTATTTTCGATCACAAGAATGCAAAAAACAACTCCACTAAGGCTTTTAAATCCAAAGGCTTACACATTTAGAAATATATTGATAACATACCCTATGTTTACGTCACTTTTTTGAGCATTTCTATGTATTTTCCTCTAAATTATGCGATAATTGCAATCCGAGGACGTTTGCGCGATCTCTCCCGTCTTATCTATCCTGATCCTTTCAGCCAGAGCAACAGAGGGAGCTCATGAGAAGACAACAGGAGTTATGAGTTATACGAGTTAACCGGAGTGTGTGAATCTGTGAAAGATATGCATTTGTCAGGAATCAACAGGCACAGGGAAGAGACAGATAAAACATTAAACCAATTAAATACACGATTATAATCACATAAGAATTGTCTTCGTTCCTCAAGCAGTCTCTGATATTTTCCATAAACGTGTGTATTATCGCAATGGTTAACATAAGTAGCCTTTAGCATCGCATATATGACAGTGGAAATGCGACTGGCTCTGGCACGCACGACACGTTAGGAGTCAATAATATCACATCATAAGGCTTTGGTGCTAGCATCAGTGACAGGTGAAGTACTACAGACAGCGGGTTGTTCATGTATTGCAGGGTCAGGATGCTCTTGTAGTCATGCAGCAGCACTTTTGTGGAAGGTCAGTAAAGTAAAGAGCAATTAAGGGCACGTTTATTGTATTGTGATATTATTAACTAATAATGTAGTAAACTGAGATGTTGTCCCTGAGCACCGTAACGACATCTCTCATAAAGATTTGCAACTTTACAAAGTAAACAATGATCCAAAAAACACTTAGCCTCTTCGCTAATTAGCACACAAAATACCATTGGTAGGCTGCTTCCGCCGCCTCACCGGAAGTTGTACCCACGTTCTCTTTTACAGTAGCGCCCCGCGGAAACAGGTGGATAGTGTTCTAATATTTCTTCGTTTTTATTATGACATGATTCTCATTTGTCTGATTATGTTGTAGTCTGTCTGATTATATTTCCAAGACATATAATTTATCATTTTTATGACTATCGTGTTCTAGTTTTCATGATCTTGTTTGTCTAATTATGTTCTAGTTTGTAAGATTATATTGCTGTAGTTCTTTTCTGATTATATAATGATATAATGTTCTAGTTTTTGTTTACAGTATTTTAGTTTTTAGTTTTTCCGATTGTAATAATGTTCCAAGCTGTAATGAACATGTCTTTCATGGAGATGAGTAGATGATGAAAGAATGTATATTTTTGGTTGAACTAACTCTTTAAAGTGAACAGACACACACACACTATCAGCTGTGAATCTCTCTTTCTCTGCGGCAAGTCACTCTTTCTTTCTGGGACACTGTAAACCTTCACAGAGTCCCCTGCTGAGAGAGAGAGAGAGAGAGAGAGAGAGAGAGAGAGAGAGAGAGAGAGACATCTTCACTAGTCAGAGCAATTTATGGGCTCAAGCCTTGCTGAGTAACAACATATAATAGAGCTTCAGTCAGAGCGACAAATCAGTGTGTGTGTCCACAAAACAGAAGACATACACACACTGATGCAGAGTCCAGGTGTTTTGTAGCATCCTCGCTTCCTGTCCATTAACATGACACTACCTATTTCTGCACTTACTGTAAATAATCCGCTAAAACTGACCTGTTGAAATCTGATCTTGACATTTGACCTGGGCCGGATCTGTTCACTGAGAAATCTGTCCTTGAATCTGAGCGAGCAGCACAGAAATCCTCTTGCTATCAAATTCATGAACACAGTCAAAGAAATTCAGAACGAGGGTCTCCAGAATATGTGGTTAAGTATATCGATTGTTTTAGATATTTTATACGCATATATGGAATACAGTGTGTTTAACACCCAAGCAACCCAATTTGATCGTAGTGTAGTTGCGCCCTGCATTTCAATAGCATGTGTTTTATGTAGGGGTATATCTGAAGAAAACACAGGGAACCTGTTTGAAAACAGTCAGCAGTTTGGTGGTATAGTGGCAGAAAAAATACACAGTTTACTTTT
>NC_063052.1:38404354-38536854 GCF_018812025.1 Megalobrama amblycephala | reverse complement strand
AAATCTCAAAACGGCCACAAGATGGCACCGTAAATCGGCGAATCTGATATTACAAAACCGATACCCGATTATGGAAAAATGCTTAAATATCGGGAAAAATATCAGTAAACAGATACATCGGTCGATCACTAGTTAGCTCTGTCGTTTGTTCTATCATTCACTATATCATTCGTTCTATCGTTCACTCTATCGTTCGCTCTATCATTGTTATTCATTATATTATATGTTATATCATTGCTCTATCATATGTTGTTCATTCATTCTATTGTTCACTATATTGTTCATTCGCTCTATCATTAGCTCTATCGTTCGCTCTATCATTTGTTCTATCGTCCATTCTATCTATAGGTAGCGCTATCATTCGTTCTATCATTCACTATATCATTTGTTCTATCTATTGTTTGCTCTATCATTCGTTCTATCATTCACTATATCATTCGTTCTATCTATTGTTTGCTCTATCATTTGTTCTATCATTCCCTCTGTTGTTCGTTCATTCTATCATTAATTCTATCTATCGTTCGCTCTGTTGTGTTCTATTGTTTACTATATTGTTCATTCAGTCTATTGTTCGCTCTATCGTTCGTTCTATCATTTGCTCTGTTGTTCGTTCACTCTATCTTTCACGCTATCGTTCATTCTATTGTTCACTATATTGTTCATTTGCTCTATCGTTAGCTCTATCGTTCGCTCTATCATTTGTTCTATCATCCGCTGTCGTTTGTTCTATCGTTCGCTCTGTTGCTCATCCGTTCTACCATTTGTTTTATCATTCGCTGTTGTTTATTCTATCGTTCGCTCTGTTGTTCGTCAGTTCTACTGTTCATTCTATCTATTGTTAGCTCTATCGTTCGTTCTATCATTCACTATATCATTCGTTCTATCTATAGTTCGCTCTATCGTTCGTTCTATTGTTCACTATATTGTTCATTCGCTCTATCGTTAGCTCTATCGTTCGTTCTATCATTCGCTCTGTTGTTCATTCATTCTATCATTCATTCTATCTATCATTTGTTGTATCGTATGTTCTATCATTCACTCTATCGTTTGTTCTTTCTATCGTTCATGCTATCGTTCATTCTATTGTTCACTATATTGTTCGTTCACTCTATCATTAGCTCTATCATTCATTCTATCATTCACTATATCATTCGTTCTATCGTTCGCTCTACTGTTCGTTCTATCATTCGCTCTGTTGTTCATTCATTCTATCATTCTACCGTTCGCTCTATTGTGTTCTATCATTCACTATATCGTTTGTTCTTTCTATTGTTTGCTCTATCACGCTATCTTTCATTCTATTGTTCACTATATTGTTCATTCGCTCTATCGTACACTCTATCATTTGTTCTATCATCCGCTGTCGTTCGTTCTATCGGTCTCTCTGTTGTTTGTTCATTCTATTGTTCATTCTATCTATCGTTCGCTCTATTGTGTTCTATCGATCACTATAGTGTTTGTTCTTTCTATCGTTCACGCTATCTTTCATTCTATTGTTCACTATATTGTTCACTATATTGTTCATTCGCTCTATCGTTCGCTCTATCATTTGTTCTATCATCCGCTGTCGTTTGTTCTATCATTCGCTCTGTTGCTCGTTCATTCTGTCGTCCATTCTATCTATCGTTCGCTCTATCGTTCATTCTATCATTCACTATATCATTTGTTCTATCTATTGTTCACTCTGTCATTTGTTCTATCATTCGCTCTGTTGTTTGTTCATTCTATCGTTCGCTCTATTGTGTTCTATCATTCACTATATTGTTTGTTCTTTCTATCGTTCGCTCTATCGTTCACGCTATCATTCATTCTATTGTTCACTATATTGTTAATTTGCTCTATCGTTCGCTCTATCATTTGTTCTATCATCCGCTGTCGTTTGTTCTATCGTTCGCTCTGTTGCTCGTCCGTTCTACCATTTGTTCTATCATTCGCTGTTGTTTATTCTATCATTTGCTCTGTTGTTCGTCAGTTCTACTGTTCATTCTATCTATCGTTCGCTCTATCGTTCGTTCTATCATTCACTATATCATTCGTTCTATCATTAGCTCTATCATTTGTTCTATCATTCGCTCTGTTGTTTGTTCATTCCATCATTCATTCTATCTATCGTTCGCTGTATCGTATGTTCTGTCGTTCACTATGTCATTTGTTCTTTCTATCGTTCATGCTATCGTTCATTCTATTGTTCTCTATATTGTTCATTCACTCTATCATTAGCTCTATCATTCGTTCTATCATTCACTCTATAATTCATTCTATCTATCGTTCGCTCTACTGTTCGTTCTATCATTTGCTCTGTTGTTCGTTCATTCTAACATTCACTCTATCTATTGTTCGCTCTATTGTGTTCTATCGTTCACTATATCATTTGTTCTTTCTATCTTTCACGCTATCTTTCATTCTGTTGATCACTATATTGTTCATTCGCTCTATCGTTCGTTCTATCATTCACTATATCATTTGTTCTATCTATCGTTCACTCTATCATTCGTTCTATCATTCGCTCTGTTGTTCCTTCATTCTATTGTTCATTCTATAGTTCGCTCTATTGTATGTTCTATCGTTCACTCTATCGTTCACGCTATCATTCATTCTCGTTCTCTATATTGTTCATTTGCTCTATCGTTAGCTCTATTGTTCGTTCTATCATTCACTATACCATTCGTTCTATCTATCGTTCGCTCTGTCATTCGTTCTATCATCCGCTGTTGTTCATTCTATCGTTCGCTCTGTTGTTCGTTCTATCATCCGCTGTTGTTCATTCTATCGTTCGCTCTGTTGTTCGTCCGTTCTACCATTCGTGCTATCATTCGCTCTGTCATTCGTTCTGTGGTTCGCTCTATCTATCATTCATTCTATCGTTCATTCTAACATTTGCTCTGTCGTTCGTTCTATCGTTCGTTCTATCTATTGTTCTATCGTTCACTCTGTCTTTCTTTCTATTGTTCGCTATATTTTTCGTTCTATCGTTCGTTATTTCATTCTATCCGACCGAATGTCCGTCTGTCTATAACTAAATTACGCTAATTAAAAATGATGTATACTGTAATCATAAACCAAATTATACTTACCATTAAAATTAGTATAATTCATCTAAATTCAACTGCATTCCATCTATCTGTCATTCTATCCATTTATCCGTCCATCTGTTGTATCTATATATCAGCTGATCTTTCAGTCAAACGACTGTACTCCAAGGTTTAAAAAATGAAGCCAACTGACAGGTCAAAGGTCACTGATATATGTGCAGGTGTTGCATACTGTGCTTCTCTTTACTTCTGCTCATTGACTCACGCAGCTCATCATAATCCATCTTTAGTAGGATTGTTTTTGGCTCTGAATGTTTTTTTACTTCATATCTCTAAAAAATCTTAAAGGGTTTTCGTTTCCGATCAGATACCACACCGTTTCCGTACCTTTTTGCAGAAGAACATTTTCTGCAGGTTGCACACGATAATGTAAACCATACCTGTGAACATGTATCTGATGTGTGTGTGTGTGTGTGTGTGTGTGTGTGTGTGTGTGTGTGCATCTCTGCGGCAATGAACACGATGTGCCTGATTGCCCTCATCAGGGACTGGTGAATCGATAGGTTGGGAAAATGCTGAAAAAGCACCAGTTTCTCTTTCACGCTTTCCTTCTCGCTGGACCTAAAGATGTTTGCAGCAGTGTTGTTTTTGAAAAACAAATCTGGCACTTCACATGTGGTCATCCTTTGATCTTTCTCCAGTGTTTGCGTTTGTTCCAGCTGTCTTTTTGTTATGGACATATCATATTGTATGTCTATATCGTATATGGTTTTGCACCAAAAACACTTTAGGTTTTAAATAATTTAGATGATTTAATTAGTATAATAGCAGTAGATTGTATTTGTACAGATATCTGTTACATGTATAAGACATGTGAAAAGTGAAAGAGGTTCTCCGTCTGTGCTGCATGTATTAACGGCCTCTGGAGATCTGCTTCTTTGTTACATGTGAATTTTTAATGATTTCTTTAAGCCCGCTCAAGGACGTCTGGCTATAAATATATCAATCACAGACTCATTAATGAGCCTGGAACAATTTAAGAACAGACCAACATTATGGTTGCATTAAAATGGTCATTTTGCAGTGTTGATGGTAAGTCAATGAAATGAGATTTCATATTTGTCTTGCCTTTTTTCTTCTGTCAAACAGACATACAAATCTGATATTAATATCTGCCAAAGCTGACTGCTCCTGTGATAAAGATCTTGCAGTGATTTAATGAAGTGTCAGATGCTGGATCTACATGTCTTTTGCTGATGAATAAAGCGGCGTGCATCTAAAACGACATGCAGAGATAGTTTATACTGCTAAAGCAAGCATGTTCATCTAAAGACAGTTTTGTGTTGTTAATGTGTGTGTGTGGGTGTGTGTTTTACTTCAGACTGCTGGTTGTGTTGTTGAGTTTTTCAGCTTCCTTCATGTTCTCTCTCACCTTGAGACAACCTTACCAACATGAGTGCTGTATCCATCAAGACAAGGTTACATAACATCCTGCATCTCTCTGTAAAACTCGATCAATCAATCAGTCGATCAATCACAAAGGAAACAGTCTCACACACACACACACACACACACACACACACACACACACACACACACACACACTGCTCTAGAAATGATTTCCCATTAACCACCAAAACATAGTAGCTGTTCTTAGCTCTTTTCTTTAGTATCTATCTATCTATCTATCTATCTATCTATCTATCTATCTATCTATCTATCTGTCTATCTATCTATCTATCTATCTATCTATCTATCTATCTATCTATCTATCTATCTATCTATCTATCTATCATCTGTCTGTCTGTCTATCTATCTGTCATTCTATCTGTTGATCTATCTATCTATCTATCTATCTATCTATCTATCTATCTATCTATCTATCTATCTATCTATCTATCTATCTGTCTGTCATTCTATCTATCTATCTATCTATCTATCTATCTATCTATCTATCTATCTATCTATCTATCTATCTATCTATCTATCTATCTATCTATCTATCTATCTATCTATCTATCTATCATCTGTCTGTCTGTCTATCTGTCATTCTATCTGTTGATCTATCTATCTGTTGATCTATCTATCTATCTATCTATCTATCTATCTATCTATCTATCTATCTATCTATCTATCTATCTATCTATCTATCTATCTATCTATCATCTGTCTGTCTGTCTATCTATCTGTCATTCTATCTATCTATCTGTCATTCTATCTATCTATCTATCTATCTATCTATCTATCTATCTATCTATCTATCTGTCTGTCATTCTATCTGTTGATCTATCTATCTATCTATCTATCTATCTATCTATCTATCTATCTATCTGTCTGTCTATCTGTCATTCTATCTGTTGATCTATCTATCTGTTGATCTATCTATCTATCTATCTATCTATCTATCTATCTATCTATCTATCTATCTATCTATCTATCTATCTATCTGTCGTTCTGTCTGTCTGTAGTTCTATCTATCTATCATTTGTCTGTCTGTCTATCTATCTGTCGTTCTATCTATCTATCTATCTGTCTGTCTGTCTGTCTATCTGTCTATCTATCTATCTGTCGTTCTATCTCTTGATCTATCTATCTATCTATCTATCTATCTATCTATCTATCTATCATTTGTCTGTCTGTCTATCTATCTGTCGTTCTATCTATCTATCTATCTATCTATCTATCTATCTATCTATCTGTCTGTCTGTCTGTCTGTCTGTCATTCTATCTATCTATCTATCTATCTATCTATCTATCTATCTATCTATCTATCTATCTATCTATCTATCTATCTATCTATCTATCTATCTATCTATCTATCTGTCGTTCTATCTGTTGATCTATCTGTTAATCTATCTATCTATCTATATATATCTATCTGTCGTTCTATCTGTTGATCTATCTATCTTTCTATTTATCTATCTGTCTGTCTGTCTGTCTGTCATTCTATCTATCTATCTATCTATCTATCTATCTATCTATCTATCTATCTATCTATCTATCTATCTATCTGTCGTTCTATCTGTCGTTCTATCTGTTAATCTATCTATCTATCTATCTATATATATCTATCTGTCGTTCTATCTGTTGATCTATCTATCTATCTATCTATCTATCTATCTATCGTTCTGTCTGTCTGTTGGTTTATCTATTTGTCTGTCTGTCTGTCTTTCTGTCTGTCTGTTGGTTTATCTATCTATCTATCTATCTATCTATCTATCTATCTATCTATCTATCTATCTATCTATCTATCTGTCTGTCTGTCTGTCTGTCTGTCTGTCTGTCTGTCTGTCTGTCTGTCTGTATTTCTGCTATGATGTGCTCCATCGTTTTTCATTTTGCCGGAGAATTTTGATAAACCCTTGCCATAATAAAGATGCATCTTTAAGGTCAAGTGGAGGAAATTCCAAATAAAAAATTGATTTAAATCAGATTATGTCATGAAGCTAACTCAGATTATTCATCAGTATTCCTGACAGATCCCTTCATCTTCCTCTGACCCCCTCCATTCCTCACTATTGATCCTGGATGAGTTTGTCCCATTAAACAGCCAGAGTCAAGCAGTCGAGTAAACAGAAAAGCCTTTTCCAGTCCCACCGTTTCTGCCCGCTTCTTTAATTATTTTTCACAATGACGCAGCACATCTCAACAGATGGCACACTTGGCTCCGCTCAGACATTCTGCACGTCAGACGTATTCGACTCTGAGCGTCCGGTGGCGAGCAGCGGGCCAATATCCCACAGCAGACGAGCTCTCTGTGTTTGATTTGTTTGAGTCTCGCCAGCAGGACCTCAATAACGGCCCGTCACGGCCTGAACCCAAACCTCCCGCAGGGAATCATCCTCTGGAATAGGTTGAGTGTCTTGCAAGTGTTTTGCAGGTGATCTGAGCACTTAGTAAAGCTTTAAACCGTGTTCCAGCCGTACAAGACCAATAAAATGAGGCAATGCTGTGAAACAGAGACTAAACACTGTCTGTGCACCGTCATCACCCAGAGGAGATGTTTATTGCTCTTTCAGAGCTCTGGATTTCTCAGTTGTTTCATTTTAGATGATCCTATTCCTCAGGGGAAATAAAAACAGACACAAATGAGTCTGACGTACAGCAAGAGTAAAGAGCCATACTGGTAATAAGCACTTTTCTGCTTATACTATGGTTACCACACCTCAAGACGTTGTATTTCAGTCAGGCATCTTCTATTTCAAGACATTTGTCAGGTTTTTGTCCTTACAGTTTTTCTCAGTCGCTTTGGTGCATTTCTCACATCACTATTTACATTTGCACAACAGTTAATGCAGTTCTCAAAACAGTTAGTACAAACTGCAAAACCTAGTTGATAAGCTGAAAAAGCGTGTCAGTTGCTCAAAATGGATAGGTCATTCCTCAAAAGCAAGTATTCATGTCAGTGAAAGTGTCAATGTCATCAAGATGAAAAGTCCTGACACCATTGTTTATGAACAAGATAGTCAAATGGCTTTGTCATGTTTTCATTATGACAGTTTACTCTGTCAGTGTTTTCCAATGCAAAAAAGTCAGATCTTGGTGACACTACCTGAAAATGCGCAAGACAGCACTATATACTATTTGCACAGCCATTTGAAAAATACAGTAAAGTTACACATTACTTGTATTTAGTGAGGTAACTGAGTACAAGACACTGAATATGTATGTTTCACATTTTTACTGCATATGCTCTTTGCAATTCTAATTTGTTCACAGCATTGTGCAAAAGAAAAAATACACCCTTATTTGCAACAAACATAAACTCCCTTTGGGTAGAGCTGTGCACAACTGTAAACAGTATTGCAGTACATATAGCAAATCTTTACTGTAACACTACTGTACACTACAATACACTAAATGTGTGATGCAGTAAAGCTGTACGTCTAAATGTAAAATGTACAGTGACAAGTTCTTGTCCCACTGCAAGCTTCATGCATGACACAATGACAGTAGTGCAGTGCAGATTGTTTAGTGCTGAATTACTGTCCATTTATACACACCTCCCGACGAAATGTTTGAATAATTGAATTTACAGTGGTTCTCCCAACATTTGGCTGCACCCTTCGACCAGCCTCAGCCATTGTGAGGCCGTGATTGACAACATGATCCACAATTGTAGTTGTTTTATATGGAATGACTATTCAGCATTCACAAGTATAGTTAATTTTGACTGACATGACATAAGCAAATGATAATGTTATAAAACAGCAGAGAGTTGTATGAAAGCAATTGATGCATGTCCAAAAGCATTTGCAATTTGTTCGAAGGAATGAGAAACTGCTACTATGATGTGCAAAAATGACTAAATGTTGTGGAGGCTGAACTAACTGTAAAAACTGTAAAACACTCTTGTGTGTGGGACTAATTTTTGGAGCTAGTAACAGAGGCTTGAGCTGTTGACAGCAGAATAATGCTGTTATTAATGCAGTTATTAGAGAGATAGATTAAGTGTCTCTCGTCAGCATTGTCTCTACTAATAGTGAAACTGTAAGTTTATCTGCTTCAAGAACTGCAGTTATTACCTCACCAGTGAGAAATGTCATGTAGCTTTGAAGTTGCCAAATTAGTTTACTGATAAAATTGCCAGAGCAGCGCTGAGAACACGTTTCAGTGCAAGTGTGTCCGACTCCGTACTGTATGTGTGTGTTTTAGTGGGAGAGAGAGTGGGACAAAGAGTATGTACTTTCCGTACATAATAAAATTTTGGAATGGAAATAATTTGTCGTTTTTATCCTATTGTTTACTATATTTATTTGCTTGGTTGGTGTCGTTGTGAGTTTTGTTTCTTTTGCTGTTGTAGTCTGTAAGGACCTTTGAAATAACTGAAATCATTTGGCGACGTGATAAGGAACTGTAATTCGGTCAAGACCTGCCTCGAACTATTTTAGCTGTGCATTTCCCTGACATTAATTGCACACAATCCAATCAGATTCGAGCATTCAACAGCCCCATTGTAAATAATGACTGTCTGAATGTTGTTTGCTTTATTGTGACTCTGCAGTTGTGACTTGTTGCACCTCTTCATTTAATTGACAAATGATTTTTGTTGCAAGACCATTTACAGATGATAAAAAAGTTAAATAAAAGAAAAAAAAAAACATTTTTGTTAACTAACTATAAATGTGATAAAACATATTTATGAATTGAAATAAAGCTGAAATAAAATATAAAATAAATAAAAACTAAAACTTGAACTGAAACTAAACCTTAAACTGAAATACAAATACATTTTAAATAATAAATAAATAAATAAATAGAACTGACAATATCAAGAAAAACTACACAAAAATAAAATAAAAAAATATAATAGGATACATTAACAATGAATGTAGTGGGATTGATGCTTAACTCTAGGATAGATGTGTTAAAATCATTGCATACATATATACATATTTGCATATGTGCGTATTTGTTTTGATAGATGTTAAAATAATTGCATGCATAAATTCACTCTCACGCACAAAAAAAAAAATTCTCGTCTTTAGCTTGCTTTCCTGTTAAGTTGTCTAATAAGACTTTTGCTCCTCTTTTTTACTGTAAGTTGCTTTGAATAAAAGAGTCTTCTAAATGCATAAATGTAAATATTTGCAATATGCAAGTTTGTTCAGATGGTTCCTGTGAAGGTGTGTATAAATAGTTGAGTGAAACAATTAGATGAAACAATTTGTACCACTGCTTTTTCATATTTAATTGAAATATAGACTAAGTAAATTTTAAATTAGCATTTCTCTTGATTCATCTGCTTTTCACTGAGCTTGCAGTGCATTCTTGCTCTATCTAGCTCAGCTCATTTGTTCTTGGAAGAACATGATGATAAAGAGATCTCCGCTGTGATTAGTTACTCTTACGGGCTCATCTCTTACACGAGAGTCCTGTGAATGCAAACTGACGATCGGCCCACAGATCCAGTGTGGAAATTACACAGACACCGATATGAATGTGAGATCTGTGCATGCGCCCACACACTCGTTTACCAAGCCCAGCGCTTTCCACTTTCTGTACAACCGGCCCAAATTCTCAGACGGACGCCCGCACACTGGATTTCTTTAAACCGAGATTCATTGGGCCGAGATTCGCTTCTCTCCAATGTGGATCACGGCACATGTTGCTGCTCCTGCTGAATATGCATGAGCTTTCCGTCTCGGTGACACGCTCAAAAGAGCGATGCCGTGTTTTTAACCTCTGGATGACTCGACTGAATCATCTGCTTTGTTTATAAAACCCAGAGAGAGAGACTAAAGAGACAGGCAGGCAGTGAGAGAAGGCGTACGTTTTGCACATTTTCTCTGCTTATCCTGCCAGAGCAGCATGCTCTATAATAACACTCCTACACACACACACACACACACACACACTCAAACTAACTCATAACCTCGGCGCGCCTTCCAGCTCAACTGCCCCTAACCAAGAGCTAATCACCTCTCTCTGCCTGAGGCGACGTCCATGTGTCAGCGACATGCCCAAACCAATGCCACACGTCTGTCTGCAACTAACACACACACACACACACACACACAAACACACACACATAGAAACACTAAAAGCGGTCCTGGAGAATGTCACAAAAACATGCACAGGTCACGTTTCATCCCAAAGTCGAAATAAAAAGAAAACAATACCAATACATTCTTAGAAACAACATGCTTTTGTGATTGTGACATTATTTTAATGACAATTAAACACAAAGTTTTTTTTTTGTAATTCTCAATGATTTTTATTTCTGTAATCCAGTTAGAAACGATCATAAAAGTAAAAATGTCCAGATGCATTATGGTAATGAGAACGCTTGGGAGCGGAATGTGTTTTAAATGGCACGAAACTAACAATCACAATGCAAAACTGTGTTGAAAATAGGAAAAGATCAAAATATAATTTCTTATTTTGAGGTGAAATGTGACCCAGACGAGTTCTTGACAGGTTTAATGGGATACACCCACACACTCGTGGATATAAATATAGCCTACATGAGCACACACACACACACACACACTCACAGCAAGAGGACCATTATTGTGAATGATTCATCAGTGCATGATGTTATTACAAAGAAAAAATGATGACACTGATGACGTCCCAAGAAAAGATCATTTGTTTCAGTAGCTTTATTTTTCATCGCATTAAATTCAGACTCTATCACAACTGACAATCACACAATTCTTTGCTGTGGTGATTTAGTTGAAACTTTTTGCAATACATAAAAAAACAAACAAAAAAAACATACATTATAGATTTTTCTCCAATGCTCACCAAGGCTGCATTTATTGATAAAAAAACAGTAAAAAAATACAATAAAAACAGCAATATTGTGAAATATTATTACAGTTTAAAATATCTGTTTTTCAGTATTCTTTGATGAACAGAAAGTTCAAAAGAACAGCATTTATTTGAAATAGAAATCTTGTAACATTATAAATGTCTTTTGTCACTACACACACACAAACATATATACATATATATATATATATATATATATATAGATAGATGATAGATAGATAGATAGACTACATATTGTCACTACATATATACAATATATATATATATATATATATATATATAATATTATTTATTTATTTATTTAGAAAATCATTGTAACCAGTTTAACTGTTCTTTTCCTCATTACTCACACACACACACACACACACACACACACACACACACACACACACACACACACACACACACACACTCATAGAGTAAAGTCAGTAAGACACGTTGCCATTTCAGGCTGATTTCTCATGCAGCTCCCTCGGGCTAATTGCGAAGTCTTACTCAGAGCCCCGAACAGCCAATCGGGAGGCTGGAAGTGAGGGATGATTTCAGCTGATCTCAGAGAGGCGGAGGCAGAGTCTGGGTTCGCACCGTCACCCTGCTGTCCTCGGAGGGTAAACACAGGGGGCTGTGCAGAAATGTGCATCTCCTGCTCTGCCTGGCAAGACGCTCGCTGCATGTCAGCCAAACTGGGTCAGCACCACCCCTCGCTCACTCTTTCTCTCTCTCTCACACACACACACAGAGAGAGCGTTTCTTGTGGTTTTGGAAATATTTGCCTAGCTACTGCACTTGCCCTTTGGAAAGTGCCTTTTCTGTCAGACACGTGTGTGAGTAACAGCCTGTTAAAGGTTGATTCAATCACATTTATGAAATGTTAAGTGCTTCCTCTGTCCGGTGGCGAACACGAGACGGATGGAAAACAGCTCGGAGTGAACGAATGTGTGTGGACGGAGGGTCTCTGTTCAGAGAGGTGTCAAACCGTGAGGTTGCGTTTCGCAACACTGAACTGAACTGCCAATCAGCTGCTCGAGAGGGTGTGATGTCACCGTGTCACATCCAGACCTGTCAGAGATAAACATGCAAACAAACATTCTCAAAAACTAAAACACAATGCTAACTAAAATATCCAAAAACTACTTTAAAGCATCCCTAAAAAGGGGATCAGTCAGAAAAAACAAATGTTTTGAAATGCAACAGTTTAAATCTAAAAGCAAAGTTTGCATAGGTGTTGTATGTTTGGTATCATATTTGATACATTAGTCTTTTATGGCTCATATAGTCTGATATAGTGAGAATATGGAGGAAAAAACAGCTCAGTTTCATTTAAAGACCCAAACTGAGCAAAAATATGCAATTTGATGCAGATACTGATATTAATATGGACAAAAAGTGATGAAATTCTGATGCTTGTAATGTCTTAATGATTGAGAGATGAACAAATAAACCTTCCTCAAAAGCCTGATGATCATATTTGACACTCATGATTTTTATAATAAATGATATCTCTGGATAGTCAAGTAAAGCTGCTTCAGTCCAGTTGAAATAGTACTAACAATTTCAAAGTTATCCTTACGTTAAAGGAAGAAAGACGTGAAGCACGAGCTGAAGGAGGATGTTTGTACAATTCTAAAAGACTTTTACTGGATAAGAGTCTAAACTCTCAATCAGACAGACGACAGAAGGACTGGAGGAGATTGAATGCGACAGGTTTATTAATGAAGTTTTGATCAGGTTGATCATTAGGGGCCTTAAATATGATCCAGTAGGGTTTATGGGGTACGATTGTATCAGGTCTAAAGGTGTTTTTGCGAGGTTATTCACAGCACGAGTCTGTCTGCAGTTCGTTCTCTCTCAACAGGAAGTGTGAAAGAGCGCTTCCTCTCCAGGCAGGAAGCAGCAGCGCAGGTCAGGCTCAGCAGGAGTTTTGCTCTGACGTCAGAGTCCTGGCAGCTCCGCAGACGCCCGGCCTGTGCGCACCTGTCTCCCATTTAAGTAATGGATTCTGCTGATGCTGCCCCTCGCTGCACAATTAGATGTTTCCTCGGGAGACCGGATCCGACTCGGAGCGCAGGACCGATAATGATCCGCCAGCTCGGAGCCCGGAGATGTCGCAGAACCACAGTCTCCAGCTCAGCAGGAGATATGCTTCCTTTACAAATAAGATCCGGCACGTGATTGTCACTAAACCCTCGTGCGGGAATCTCTGACCTGTGGAGGCCGTTTCTGCCACAGAAGAAAAATACACACTTTAGTTTAGGGTCCAATTCTCACTATTAACTATGACTTTTACCTCAGTAAACTCCTGATTACTGCTTATTAATAGTTAGCAATGTAGTTGTTAAGTTTAGGATTATGGGATGTAGAATAAGGTCATGCAGAATAAGGACAAACATTAATATGTGATTTATAAGTACTAATAAACAGTCAATATCCTAGTAATATGCATAGTAATAATAAGCAACAGTTCATAGTGAGAATTGGACCCTAAACTAAAGTGTTACCGAAAAATATTATGACAAAAAAGTCATAATTATGACATACTTAGTCCTAGTTGGGACATAAAATGTCAAATTCATGACAAAAATTTAAAATTGACATGCTAAGTCATAATTATGATATAAAAATTCAGAATTATGTAATACAGTAAGTCATAATTATGACATACTTATACTAAGTTATAGTTATGATAGAAAACATTCAAAATTATGACATCTCATAATTATGACATATTAAGTTATAGTTATGACAAAAAGCAAAAATTATAACAAAAAAATCTAAATTATGACATACTACGTTATAATTATGAGTCAAAATCATGACAAAAAATTAAAATGGACAGACTAAGTCACAATTATGACATAAAAATTCAAAATTATGACAAGTCATAATTATGACATACTTATACTAAGTTATAGTTATGATATAAAACATTCAAAATTATGACATCTCATAATTCTGACATACTAAGCTATAGTTATGATAAAAAGCAAAAATTATGACAAAAAAAATCTAAATTATGACATACTAAGTTATAATTATGAGTCAAAATCATGACAAAAAAAATTGAAATTGATATACTGTCACAATTATGACATAAAAATTTAAAATTATGGCAAGTCATAATTATGACATGATACGTTATAGTTAAAATAAAAATTATGACAAAAAGGCAAGATTATGACATACTAAGTTATAATTCTAACTCAAAAATTTAAAGTTATGACATGCTAAGTCACAATTTTGACATTTTAGGTCATAATTGTGACAAATTCTAAATTATGACGTCATAAATATGAAATGCTAAGTCAATTATGAGATGATTGGCATTTTAAAATTGGCATATTAAGTTCAATTGAATTAAATTGAATATTAAGTCTTAATTATGACATACTAAGTTATAGTTATGACACAAAAAGTCAAAATTATGACATAGTTATAATTATAACATAAGCCATAACTATGAGATAAAAAGTAGAAATTATGATATAAAAAGTCAAAAGTCATAATTATGACATACAAAGTCTTATGACTTTGGTTTTTCATCTCATAATTATGACATATTAAGTTATAGTTATGATAAAAAGCAAAAATTATGACAAAAAAATATAAATTATGACATACTAAGTTATAATTATGAGTCAAAATCATGACAAAAATTTAAATGGACATACTAAGTCACAATTATGACATAAAAATTCAAAATGATGACAAGTCATAATTATGACATACTTATACTAAGTTATAGTTATGATATAAAACATTCAAAATTATGACATCTCATAATTCTGACATACTAAACTATAGTTATGATAAAAAGCAAAACATTATGACAAAAAAAATCTAAATTATGACATACTAAGTTGACAAATCATGACAAAAAAATTGAAATTATACATACAAATTTAAAATTATGGCAAGTCATAATTATGACATGTTAAGTTATAGTTAAAATAAAAATTATGACAAAAAGGCAAGATTATGACATACTAAGTTATTATAACTCAAAAATTTTAAGTTATGACATACTAAGTCACAATTTTGACATTTTAGGTCATAATTGTGACAAATTCTAAATTATGACGTCATAAATATGACATGCTAAGTCAATTATGAGATGATTGGCATTTTAAAATTGGCATATTAAGTTCAATTGAATTAAATTGAATATTAAGTCATAATTATGACATACTAAGTTATAGTTATGACACAAAAAGTCAAAATTATGACATACTAAGTTATAATTATAACACAAGTCATAACTATGAGATAAAAAGTAGAAATTATGACATAAAAAGTCAAAAGTCATAATTATGAGATAAAAAGTCTTATGACTTTGGTTTTTCATCTCATAATTATGACTATGTCATATATTTTTTTTGCTTATGTGTCAGAAATGTGTGGAAACAGATCCATGATCTAAACATCACTGTCATCACGCCGTCTCCGCTCTCGCTCTTATAGATTTTATTTCGGGTTCTCGATGCTGTACGTGTGCAAATAATAATAACAGAAATGTTGAAATTCCAGGGAAATGCATTCCTCTGACCTAATCAAAAGCACAGATATTATTACTCTGTGTTGTTTCAGCGAGGCAGGCGTGTGTGTTTCAGAAAGGTCAGTGTTATGCAATGTAGTCTCTGCAGCCAGATTCTGACCACAGCGTGAAGTCTGGACCAATTTACTGATTATTTTGACTAAGAAGACTTGCCCGACTGTCATGTACTGTAAAGTGACATTTATTCATGCTGTTCAGTCAAGTCAGTTTTATTTGTGTAACACTTTTCACAGTGTACACTGTTTCAAAGCAGAAAATCATGATGTTAATGTTTATAATATCTTAATATTTTCATGCCTTATTGCTGCATTTAGCAGATTAGAGCTGAGCAATATTATAGTTCACATTTTGTGATGACACAAGCAAACAGTAGCATAGGGCGATATATACTATATAGCAAATCACAAGTATACTGTATTTGTGCGGATATAGTTGGACATACTTATATATATATCCAACTTTATATAAAGAGCTTGGTGGTGATATAGTTACATTTTGCAATGAAATCAGGCAGTTGAGATTTGCTATATAGTATATATCACTTTACATACCGTATGTATGCGGATAAAGTTGGATATAATAGGAGCAGGATAATCTGAAATACATTATAATACAAGAATAGTTAGTCAAAAATAGTTTTAAATAATAGCACATTGGTCTCTGTGTACAGAAAACAAACAGAAGAAAATGCGCCAGCTGTTGATTGGATGTTGAGATGTGGGCGTGACTCTCAAAAGTGGAGGCAGGGGCGGAGCTTAACAGACTAAATGATTGCTCCTGTATACGTCACCAGAGAGAGAAGCCTGTCGTCTCACCAGAAGACTCAGTTATGACCTTTTGATTAAAAATTACCAGGTCAAAAAAGTAAAAAACATCTATAAAAAAGATATAGTGAATTTAATTTCATTCCAACTTTAAAGTATCAACCCTATACTTCAGTTTTTGAGTTTCCCATGGTGTGACGCTGGATTTGACTCCTGTGACACAAAACACACATACTGGGATGATTTGAATAAATACATTTGTCTAAATGAGTAAAAAGTAATAGTTCATCCAAAAATAAAACTTCTGTCATCATTTACTCACCATCATGAGACACAAAAGGAGAATTTTTAAAAGAATCCCCATGGAATTCTTTTCCATACACTCTAAATAATAAAAGTTCTATGATGGTTCCATAAAGAACCTTTAACATCAATGGAACTTTTCCATTCCAAAGTTTAAAATGTTCTTCACACTTAGAAAAAATGGCTCTTTTAGGAACTGTTAACTGAAAGGGTCTTTGGGGAACCAGAAATGGTTCTTTTATGGCATCACTGCAAAAACCCCCTTTTGGAACATTTATTTTTAGGAGTGTACAGCAGTTCATTGTCACCATGTCTTTCAAAAAGAACATAAAACACCACAAAAGCATCATACCAGTGATCTGTATGACCATATACCATACGATAGATTTGTGTGAGGAACAGACACAGTTTCATTATTCAATGACTTGATGAGCAGTTTCTGGGTGAACTATCCCTTTAACTCCATATATTCTTTACTGGAGTTGTTTATAGGTTCAGAGTAAGAAGCCGGATGATTCACGTGTCACGGGTTTGGAGGTTGTGAAGAGACACAGGGAGAGTCGCAGGGGTATTACTCAACACACGGAGGGTCAGAGCAAAGTGTTGTGTGTCATCCTGGAGAGATGTTCAAGACTGGAGGGATTGTGATGTTCCTTCACCCCTCTGCTGCTAATGTTCATGAGTCATTCTGGAGGAGCAACACTGTTTTTGCAGTGTGTGTGCACACACACTCTTACTCTACACCTCTGCGGTTCTCATCAATTAAAGGAGGATTAGTTCACTTCAGAAGGAAAATTTCCTAATAATTTACTCATCCCCATGTCATCATGATGTTTATGTCTTTCTTTCTTCAGTTGAAAAGAAATGAAGGCTTTTGAGGAAAACATTCCAGGATTTTTCTCCATATAGTGGACTTCACTGGGGTTCAACGGGTTGAAGGTCCAAATGTCAGTTTCAGTGCAGCTTCAAAGAGCTTAACTAGCTAAACAATTGGTCAATTTCTAAAAAATACACTTTTTAACCACAAATGCTCGTCTTGCAATGCTCTGCGATGCGCCACGCATTACGTAATCACGTTGGAAAGGTCACGCGTGACGTAGGCAGAAGTACCGATCCAGTGTTTACAAAGAGAATGTGCAAAGACTAAGACAAACGGTCTATGCAAAAAAAGGTAAAACAGTGATGTCGGACGATTTTGAGTTTTTTGCCCTACCGCGGTACTTCCGCCTACGTCACGCGTGACCTTTCCAACGTGATTACGTAATGCGTGGTGCATCACAGAGCAGTGCAAGATGAGCATTTGTGATTAAAAAGTATAGAATTTTTAATTTTTTTTAGAAAATGACAAATCGTTTCTCTAGATAAGAGATCCCTCATCTGGGATCATGTAGAGCTCTTTGAAGCTGCACTGAAACTGACATTTGGACCTTCAACCCGTTGAACCCCAGTGAAGTCCACTAAATGGAGAAAAATCCTGGAATGTTTTCCTCAAAAACCTTCATTTCTTTTTGACTGAAGAAAGAAAGACATAAACATCTTGGATGACATGGGGGTGAGTAAATTAATAATGAATGAATAAAAAATATCCTGATGCTATTGTGAACAAGTTTCGAACCACCTGTCTGCTGCAGGATGAAACCAACGCATGAAAATAGTGTAGCACAAATGCATTTTTGGCCGTTTCCCAAAACCCTGTTCCTTATCTCCACACCAAACCGGTTGTGGGCCTACGGGTGTGAATTATTGCAGTTTGAAGGAGGAGGAATGCATCATAACTTTGAAGCAACACAAAATGGTGTTTGCTGAAGTTCTCAAAGTCAGCATGAAACCAAAACTCTGTTTACTTGGTCTGATTGTGAATGATTCATCAGTACACATTAGTCTAATATAAAAAGAAGGACTCAATGCCCTCCGCTCCAACCACTTGTCATATCGAGGCACTCTTCATGATGCAATCAATTCCAGATCGATAAAACCCCATCCTCTACAAAATTCACTCGGATTACAGAAGCAAAAAGGGTTGCATTTCACGTTGACTTTGCGCGCAAGAAAGTTGCAGATTTCTGGCAAATGACCTTGTAGTTTGCAATATGAATGAAAAAGCTCTCTTTCGTCGCTGTGCACGCACTAAAAATATTCATGCTTTTTAAAGCAGGGGACACAGGTAAGGCGTTTGGTGGGCTTATGTAAAAGGCAAAAGCCCCAGTAATGAAGCCACAGTCAGCAGGAGGCACTTTGAAGTGCTTTAGTCCTTGTTGATAAGAACTCTGCTGGGACCTGGATAAAGCCGACGGCCAAATTCCCTCCGTCACACGCATGTCTCAAGGTTACCGCTGCGGCACGGCCAAACGCATAACCGTACACGAAGAACCGTAACGCAACTGCTATATTTGCCAAAGCATAGGGGATCTTTCCAGAAAGAGAATGCTCTCTTTGATCACATGCCTTTTTTCTCAAGAGCTCCCGGTGAACACAATGCGGATAAAATTCAATCATGTGTAACAAAGGCGTCAGTCAAGGATTTAATTGAGATGAAAGCACGCTTTGAAGCCGTGGCATCTTAGAAATGGTTTTTGGAAGGCACTGACACATCACGCACACCGCATGCACCACAAACGTTGCGTCACCGAACCGACGTCATCGCACGCTTACTCGAGCGAGGTGCATGCATCTCTCTCTCTCTGAATCAGCATGTTTCCTGCTCCAGCGCTGGACTGATCTCAACAAACAGGACCACAAACACGGAGTTACTTATTGGTTCTTTATTATGAAGTGAGAAAATGCCCGGTGTCGTTTGTGCTTTACATTGTTCAAATGCTGGGGGAAAAAAACCCAGGGAAAAGAAGTCCAGAAATAAGTTCATTTGATTCTTTACAGCTTGTAGAAATATTCAATTCCAAAGGATTATTTACAAGGCGTCTTGCATTAAACAGTTAGTTCTCCTTGTCCGTAAATACAAAAACAGAGGTTCGACTAATACAAGGCCTGTCTACCTGAATTGCTAAGGTTTGTGCTACTATTTGTATTATCATTTTTTCCAAAAAATGTTCTCAAAGAAGTGCTTTTCAAAGATCGATCCGCTGTCCGTGTTGCAGCGTTCGATCTCCTACGACAGCGATCCCAGGTTTGCGCCGCTACGTTCTACAACTACGTTATTAAATAAGAGGCAGGCAGTGCATAACCACTTACAAAAGGACCCTATATCCCTTCCCCCCCGCCCCGTCCCGTGGAAGTATCCGCTAATACTACTCTGGCATTTCCCTGATATTTAACTTCTGAACGACTACTGGTAGTATTGGATAAAATTGTGATTAAAAATGCTATAGTTATTACTCGTTTTAGCTTTTAAAAATACCATGCATTATTGCTCTATTCTTCATCATGACTCCCGAGAAATATTGCCGACGGATGCTATCTAGGTTTTGGCAAAAAATCCAAAGCTTCATAAAATTGGCATAGATTTCATTAGTAGTAGTAGTATTTTTTTTTTCTTCTTTTTTTTTTCTTTTCTTTTTTTTTTTTTTTTTTTGCATGCAACAAATTTATAAAGTGGCAACCAAAAAATAAGATATTCAGAAAGTGGCAAATGCTTTGGCATATTGATGACGAAGGCTTGGCAACTGAACAACAAATTAAAGTGCAAATAAATATATAAATACATAAATAAGTCAATGAATAAATAGTTTTACCTCAATGCTGAACACTTTTGTGGCCACTGGCAGCAGTACAATATTATCCAATACTTAGAAAAGGTTTGACCTTTCGAGAGAAACAAAGACATTTTCAATGTCCTCTGAGTTTTGGCAAAACGGGTGGAATTTGGGCTCTGAATACGTGAACAGCGGGAGAAAGAGTACACTTAGAAAAGAAAAGTTAAGGTACATGCGATTAATCCTCGTGGTTCCACGGCGTGGTTCACGCTTCCAGGGGGCTCAGAGGGGCGAACGCTCCCTTGAAGCAGGCCGACTCGTAGTGCTTGTTCAGGTAGGACTTTAGGGCAAAGGTCTTGTTGCATCTCTTGCACTTGTAGTGCTTAAAGGCCGAGTGTGTCTGCATGTGCGCGCGCAGGTTCGAGCGGTCGGCGAACGCCTTCCCGCAGTGCGCGCATCCGAAGGGCTTCTCGCCCGTGTGCGAGCGCATGTGTCCCTGTAAGAGCCAAGGCCTGCTGAAGGCCTTGCCGCAGATGTCGCACTTGTGCTTGAGGTCGTGGGTCAACAAATGCATGGCCATGGCCGGCATGGAGACGTAAACCTTCCCACACGTGGGGCACTTCTTGGCCATTTTGCTGTCCATGCTGCGGTGCGTTTGCTTGTGTCTGCTCAGGTTGGAAGACGTGGCGTATGTCTTTCCGCACTCGTTGCACGTGTGCCGCTGATGGCTCCTCGGGCTGCTGATGGCTTTTCTCCTCGACCTCCCGTCCGTGATGAAGAAGGCGTCCACCGTGTAGCCCTCGCTGACCGCGTTGTCTCCGTTGATGTAGCCCGAGGAGATCTCCGACTGCGGGCTGTCGGGCTGGTCCGAATCCGGCGCTCCATAATCGCTGTGGATGCTGTCGTAGATGGGACCGGGCGAGGGCACCTTGATGCCGCTGTCGCTCTCGCCGTCGTACGGGGCCGGGGTCAAGTAGTCGCTGATGTACCCTGAAAAGAAGTTCAAACGCGTCCTCCATCAGACAGAGGTTTTCTACATGAACCCACATGCGCATGCAAAAAAAAAAAAAAAATCAATAGCAGCTCTCCATTTCAATTAGCGTGGCAACCCAATGGTATCGCTTCGGTTATAATTGCATTGAAATTAGGTCGATGTGTACGGAATGCACAAACGATATAAGAGCACGCATGAATATGTCTGCTTATGCAAGTGTATGCAGGTTATGTAGAGCGTGAATAATAACATGAAACATGATCAAGCGTTCGCTTAATAGACTGCGTGCGTGGATAATTCCATGACACGTTTCAATAACTGCCAAGTACTTGTTGCTAGCGCTGCGTTTTCTAAAATAAAATGCGCCTTAGAATGCGTGCTTGAAAGAGCGCAACACCTGAAATGTGCCGACTCGACAAAAACTGCTGCGCCTCACGGTGTTGAACACAATGTGACCGTGGGTCAATGCCGAGGTTATGATTATAAACCATCAAACGTCAGTATGCATGCACATTGCGTGTAAGCGATGTTTATGCGAGGTCAAATAAAAGAAATTACCTTTCTCGTGAAAGCGCAGGCTGAGGTCTGCCCTGGATCTGCCATAGGAGCTCTCCAGATCAGCGGATGAGAAATCATCAAGCTTAACCTTTTTGACCAGGAAAGACCTTGGCATGTTTCAGGTTGAAGGGGAAAAACACTCGTCCGCCGGTCGAATCGCTCGCTTTTCCTCATGCAACGTTGGGAAAAAATGCGTTTTTTTATTTTTTTTATTTTAGTATCGTTCCTCTTCGGTGATACCGAGATTCGGATGCCAGCACAGGGTTACGGCAGACCCTCGAGCCCCTGAAAGCGCTTGTGTTGATGCAGCGCGACGCCGCGATGCTTTCGGCAGAAATGCAACTTCAGCACTGGACAGCTCCCGTTCGGCGGCGCGTATTCAGCACTGGACAGCTCCGCTCTCTCTCGCTCTCTTTAGTTCCGCTGGGACCCTTCACGACGATCGTATCTTCCAGGTTCGGGCTTTAAGTTTAAACTAACTAGTCCTCTAGTTTCCGAGCTGCTTTTCTACCCCTAAAGACACAGAAAGGACAGTGAAACAGCTGAGTCTGCGTCAGCCTGCTCGCTCCCCTCTCTCCTGCTTTATCTCCCAGCTGTTCCGTCTGAAGGCGTCGGGCTTTCTGAAGTCTGTTGATCAGCTGTTGGGATTTATATGGCTGCGATCAGGTGGGAAATGAAGATGGAAGTACTTAATTTAATCCATAAAAAAATCTCACGGGACCAGCATTGAACTGGCTGACTTAATGACGCTGTGAGACGTCCACGCCTTCGCCGGATTTTTCCACGACGCCTGAAATAAAACAGAAGGGTTTATTTATTCATAAATACGTAACGTTTTTATTAATTACGATCATTTAAATGTAACCACTTATATGTTTTAATTATTAATGCTGAATAAAAAAAAAAAACTAATGCAAGTGTTCATACTCAATTAATCATCTTGTTTGGAACATTCTGTTGTTTAGCGTTAAAAAAAAAATCTGCCCTCCCGCGCTGCGTTTTCGCGCTCTGCTTTTGACGCAAACCGCTAAATCAACTACTTGCTGTGGCCTCAGGCTTTCAGGTCATTCTTTTACATCACGGTCTATAAACCAATGGCTTTCTTTTCATGCAAATCACACGAATTGGGTACCAGAAGGTCCGTTTCCTCAATGATTCCAGTAGGAGCCATATGTCCGCAATTAACGCGGATCCTGGAGCTGTAGTACACACTGTTGTCTGACATCGTGTTCTCATTGTTCACTCCTTCAATGGGACGAATAAGGACGTCCCACAGTTGGATTGCCATTTCACAAACATTTAGGCCTGGAAAGAAAGCGTTATCGTGATAGATGCCGCTTTGCACTCGTGTCTGTGGAGAGTCATTATACATGTCCATTTTCTCACATGCACGCATTGCAATTTCACTGCATTCTTACAGTTTGATAGATGATCTTTAAAATAAATGTTTATTGTAAACATAGGTGTAATTATGGGTGCAATTATACCTTCATAAAGGCATGATTTGAAATTACAAACACAAGGTGGAGAAACTAAAATAAAGAGCATTTAACGCTGATATATTTAACAAAACAAGATAAAGCGGTTAAAAAGAACACTTTAGCTTGCCCTTGAAGAGTCCAAAAAAAAGGAAAAATGCAATAACCTGTGGATGCAACTTAAAGACTTTTTTTTAAATAAAACCCTCTCAACTAAAATCTAAAACGATATAGGGATTAAAGACAATATGCAATCTTTCATATATCTTCTCTCCATGAAGAGATGGGGACAGGCCCAAAACATTTTATTTTAAACGTAAATGTGGGACAAAAATGGCTCTTGTTTTCTAGAATGGTGTTCATGTGCATGCATGTGTGTGTAACAGTTTGACCAGCGTGCAGTGAGTATGTAGGACACTGTTGCACAGCCGCTGACATTCCCAAGCGCGCAGGGAGGACGGCGGCAGCAGCCCACGGCGACCTGACGTGTTTATGGGGGAGAAGGACGTTCGCGCACGGAGGCTTCCCGGGAAGTGCTGACATCAGCTGGAAAAACACAGGCGAAAATATTGAAGTGCGCCTCATTTACATAATAATAGTCTACGGTGTGTTGAGACACACCGAACAAACGTCCATCGGAGTTGAAATCAAAAGGACTTCATTGACATTTAATTCTCACGTACGCCGTTTTCAATGAGACCGATTCGAGTCAGTACACAAGGCACTTCTGGAGCAGGTCGGTAAGGACATGTGGAAGGTCAAAGGGAGGATATTGTATAAATGCACTGCATACTTCTGTAGGTTTAACCCTAAAATTACACTTTTTTGCTATATTCACAAGAAGTGTCTTTTCATTTTGTGTTCATTAAGGTGTCTTTGAATACATTTAGTTTAGCTATTTTTATATTTAACAGGAGTTTGGGGTTTAGTTTGCATACATGGGTCAAAAACATGTTTAATATCTTCATTTTCTATATATAAGTATATACAGGCAGTGCTGAACGTCATATGAACATATGTTCATGTTCAGATACAGATTTAGTGAGAAAGTAGCAAGCTGTCATTTAGAAGTCAACCCTGACCCTAAAAGAAAACGTTTGAAGTTATTAGAAAAAATCTTTTTAATGCATGCATTATTTTTCTATAGATAAGGATATTCAGGATGTCATTAAAAGTAGGGTTTGTCAGATTTAGCAACCAAATTATAATCCTGCATGTGCACAAGGACACTATCTGATTTATCATTAAAATTAATTTTCATTGACAAAACACTGGTGTTATAAAGAATATGCATCTGATTGCATTTTGACGCATGCTACAGTATGTGTTCTAGGGTTAAAAGATTTGGTTTGCACACTTATAAGGGATAGATCACTCCCAAAAAATCATTTACTCACCCTCATGTCATTCCAAACCTGCATGACTTTTAAACATTTTAAACATTCTGTGTGTTGCACAGAAGAAAGCAAATCATACAGGTTTGTAATGACATGAGGGTGAGTAAATGATGAGAGACGATACATTTTTCTCTTTAAGAAGCTCTAGACTGTAAAAATGTTTTGTTAGGTATCATAAATTAATTTAACTTGTTTTATTCAAGTCAAAAATATGATTTATTTTGACTGAATCAACCCAACTTTGTCATTTTCATGGGTCAGATTAGGTAGAAATAGCTCTTTAAGGTCACACTTGCACTTTTTACAGAGTAAAAGAACATCAGATGGATGGATGAAGCCATCATATACCGCTGAAAAGCTGACAAAAGAAAAAAATAAGGTTAAACTCACAGATTCAGACAATACAGGGAAGTGTCACAATCTATTTCCACAGTCATGCGTTCATACAATCACAAGTTATTGCACCATCTATCTCTCTTACCATAGCAAACGTGCACACGCACACACACACACTTCTGCAGAGCGGTGCTCTTGTTCTCATGAGGGTGTGTTGACGGAGACCTGATGCCCCTTTGCATCTGCCAAAGCCAGCCAGTGACACTGACGGACAGATTTAGGCTTAGCAGCTGCCCACTTTCTCTCTCGCTCTAATTACAGGATCTTATAGAAAATCTGCAATAAAAGGATAAACTCAACATTGCACTTATTTAAACAAGCCATAAAATGCTCATTCAATCATTAATCAATAGATAGATAGATATATAGATAAATTGACAGACAGACAGACAGACAGACAGACAGATAGATAGATAGATAGATAGATAGATAGATAGATAGATAGATAGATAGATAGATAGATAGATAGATAGGCAGAATAATAGTAAACATTACAGAACAATTTACACAATTTGAACAGTGTTTCAGTATGTAAAATAAAGGAATGATGTGTAATAATCACATTAAGTGGATTACAAAAGAGAAGGAAGACTGAAATGCCTGAAGCTGTATCATACCACACTTTAACACAGGGAAAAATGATTTTGGTTTCTCAGTTCCAGAGAACATTGGGATTTATTTGGGGTTATGAGAAACTCAAAGATTGTGTGTATTGCAGCAAGCGCACAATAAGGCCATTACATGAATGTTATTGGTACAGTAATTGTCTGTTGAAAAAATACAATGTACACTCTACTTCTGAAAGAATAACACAGAGCTGTGCAGAAACGAAATGCTTAGCCATCAATATCTTAGCTTTATTTTAGTATAATTCAAGCCAAATTCAGACATAGTGGTATTATTACGGAGCAAACATCTTATGAATAAAGCACAATTGTTTCATAAAAGTTTGCTTATGGCTTTAGCGCTGGAGAATAGCAGTCTCTACAACAGCTCCCGGTACATCCGGAAACAGTCCGTCTGAGGAGTTGCTTTGTCAGCGAGCTGACACACTGAAGTGATCGGATGGATCATCAAAAGTTATAAAGACCTCAGAACAGCCTTTGTCTTTTCAGAAGATGCGACTCTAGACTTCTGATTCATTCTGCTGAACGCAGCGATTTCTTTGGTGAATCAAAGCAGGCGAAACAAATCAAGTCAAGTTTATTGTCACTCCTCTATCAAAGACCCTTTCCACCACATAAGAAAAAAATGCTTTCGCAAATCATTCTAAAAATAGTCAATTATGACTTTTTATCGAATAATTATGAGATAAATGTGATAATTAACACTTTGTATGTCATAATTTCAACTTTTATCTCATCATTATGACTTACGTCATAATTCTGATTTTGTCTCATAATTGACTATCATAATTTACTTTTATCTCATAATTATTTACATAATTTTTCTTTTTGTCTAATAATTGACTAATCTCATAATTATGGGATAAAAAGTCCAAATTTAGACTATTCGAAATTAGATAAGTATATTATGACAATAAATTGTCATAACAATGACTTAGTATATCATAATTTCTACCTTTATCTCCTCATTATATTCTCATTATTATTACTTATGTTATGACTTTTTATCATCATTTGACCTTTTAATTCATAATTTTGACTTTATCTCATAATTATAACTTATGTTATTACTTTTATCTCATAATTTTCACTTTTTATCTCATAATATTGACTTTTTAATTCATAATTATGACTTTATCTCATAATTATGACTTGCATTATGACTTATCTCATAATTATAACTTAAGTTATGACTTTTATCTCATAATTTAAACTTTTTATCTCATAATGTTGACCTTTTAATTTATCATTTTGACTTTTTGTCATAATTGACTAACTCATAATTATAACTTGCATAATGACTTATCTCATAATTATAACTTGTTATGACTTTTATCTCATATTTTTAACCTATTATCTGATAATGTTGACCTTTTAATTTGTAATTTTGACTTTATCTCATCATGGACTATCTCATAATTATGAATTAATTCATAATTATGACTTTATCTCATAATTATGACTTGCATTATGACGTATATCATAATTATAACTTATGTTATGACTTTTATCTCATAATTTAAACTTTTTATCTCATAATGTTGACCTTTTAATTTATCATTTTGACTTTATGTCATAATTGACTAACTCATAATTATAACTTGCATAATGACTTATCTCATAATTATAACTTGTTATGACTTTTATCTCATATTTTTAACCTATTATTTGATAATGTTGACCTTTTAATTTGTAATTTTGACTTTATCTCATCATGGACTAGCTCATAATTATGAATTATCTCATGATTATGACTTATGTTATCACTTTAATCTCATAATTTTGACCTTTTATCTGATAATTTTTACTTTTTATCTCATAATGTTCACCTTTTAATTTATAATTTTGACTTTATCTCAAAATTGAATAACTCATAATTATGACGTATCTCATAATTATAACTTGCAATTTAGACTTTATCTCATAATTATGATTTATGTTATGACTTTTTATCATCATTTTGACCTTTTATCTAATATTTTACTTTTTATCTCATAATGTTGACCTTTCCATTTTTTAATTTTGTCTTTATCTCATAATTGACTATCTCATAATTATGACTTGCATTATGACTTATCTCATAATTATAACTATGTTATGACTTTTATCTCATAATTTTGAGATCTGATGTTTTTATCTGATGTTTACCTTTTAATTTATAATTATGACTTTTTTATCTCATAATTATGACTTGTGTAATGACTTTTATCTCATAATTTTGACTAATAAGTATGACTTGCATTATGACTTCTCATAATTTTGACTTTTTATCTGATAATTGTGACTTTTTCTCATAATGTTAACATTTTTTAATGTATAATTTTGACTTTATCTCATAATTGACTAACTCATAATTATGACTTTTTATTTTATAATGGTAACATTTTATGTCATAATTATGATTTTCCTAAGCATGTTTTTTTTTCTTATGTGGCAGAAAAGGGCTTCCATACTCCTCTCATTAGAGAGGGAACAAACCGAAATCTGGTTTGTTCAAAACTTTTTTTTGATGCATTGATTGTTTGTTTGTGGAGGCAGCGATAAGAACAAACCTCCAACACTGAGTATTGAGGTTCAGTGTCTAACTCGTCCTGCACTGTTTGTGCTACAGACATAAATGCTACTTTACAAAATCATCAGATTTAACGTTTTATGCCTGGCAATGGACCAAATCAAAACAAGCTTTTGCAGTGTAATGTAAGGCAAAGAAAAACAGGTTCTGCATGTGTAGAAGCAGGTTCAAACTGCCTGCAGGCCTTTTATTTCCACTGTTACTCCTAATGGAGAGTTTAAACCTTAATCTCACAGGAGCGTCACCCTTCATCCAACGCTTCAGTGCTCATGAAGATAGGGAATCCTCCGTGGAGGACCTTTTGACCTGTACCCTCCTGACCCTCTACGCTCCAGTGGTCATTAGAGGGGACGGGACAGGCCGCTCTCTCCCTCCCAGCATGCTCTGACAAGCGCATGCATACGCTCACACATGGGGCTTCTCTTGAGAAAATCAGCTATCAGTCTAATCTGTGTGGCTCAGGAGGCTTGAGAGACATTAATCTTATTTGTCATAACCGGTCTCAGGGGAACAGACCCCACCGGCCCGACCCACGGCCCAACTGGAGGGGAAAGGGGGGCGCGCCCCGGGAAACCCCATATCGCACTCGTGCAGTCCCTGAAGCTAATTAGATGTGAGAGTTAAAGAAACTACGAGGGGGACAAAGGCGACATTATGTAGATTACATTTCGTTTTGGCCTTTTCGAGAGCGAGCGGAGAAGATTAAGAAAACAGGGGCATGCGGACGGGCTGATAAACCTGCTTCAACTCAGACAGCCGTGGATATATTCGTCGACCGGATGGTTATTTTGGTCAGTCCCAAATATGCTGATTCAACAAAGAGTTCCTGAAAACGTAAAGGTTAAAGCTATCTAATCCAGTAGTTCTCCAACTGGTGGATCACGACACAGAAATGTGTCTGTATTGATGGGTTATGGACAGCAGGAAAAAAAACTAAATGCACATAATAAAATGCAGTTAACCTTATAACTATGCATAGTTAGGATAGATAATATCACACTTATCATATATTTTGTTGTTGATGTGAAAGGATGGTCATTCAATCATATGGTATTTGGGTGCAAATTCATCTGTTAAGTTAAATAGAGATGCAACGTAAACATGCAAAGAAAAACTACTTAGACTATGTTAAATTCAGATTGAGTAGCAACATCTCATTCAATTCCCATTAAATGCAAGACCTGATAGAAATGTATATACTTTGAATGCAATGTAAGTCACTTTGGATAAAAGTGTCTGCCAAATGCATGAATGAAAATGAGGATAAAAGTGGTTTTGTGCTCTGAAATATTGAGAGCATAAAACCAGAATAATTGAACCTTTAAAAACCCAATAATAAAAACGTTTCAACGTTTGATTTTAAGTACATTTTTGTTTACTTTTCTATGATAAACAATTGGGTTTTCTAATCTAATAAATGTTGCATTTTTATGTTAAAAAATGGTTTTGTGCTGTGAAATATTGGTGGCTGAGAGCATGAAACAATAAAAATTGAAGAAACCTTTAAACCCAATAATAAAGACATTTCAATGTTTGATTTTAAGGACATTTCATTGTTTACTTTTCTGTTTCTAAACAATTGGGTTTCCACTAAAAAAAAAAAAAAGAAAGAATCTGGTTCCTGAAGCAAAAGCAGTTGAAAAGCAAAAGCATTGATCTAATAAATGTTGCTTTTTTATGGTTAAACCCCAATAATAAAGTTTCATTGTTTTAAAGACATTTCTGTTTACTTGGGTTCCCACTAAAAACATTTTGTTCCTGACTCAAAACCAGTTGAAAAGCAAAAGCACTGATTTTAATAAACGTTACAGAAACTAAAACCAGTATGAAATGGTCGGAAATCAGCATTAATCAGCGTGGCGCACACAACAGTTGAAGACGACCAACAGTGGCAGCCGACAATTTGAGCCGAACGTGGCCGGAGGCTGAGGACAGTTAAGACCTCTTCTGTTCTGTGACCTTTAATTGGGACAATGCCGCATCCACAGCTCTCTTTGTCTTTCGGCCTGTGGAGGCATCATTAAGGCGGTGTGTGGGCGCAGAACTGAAGCCAGCACTGTCATTGTCATTAGCAGAGTCCGGCGAAAGATGTGTGAAGACATCCAGGCCACTGCGTTCAATAAAGAACAAATAAAGAGAGCAGGACAAAGGAAGGCCAACTGGTAAATTGAGTGTCACGATCACCTGTGAGAGTGCCTTCAGCCTCTAGAGGGCACTCCTTCCCGGACTCATTGTTTCACTCATTTCATGAACTACATTTCCCATATACACTCCCTGGACTAATTACCATTCATCATTGCACCCAGCTGTTTTGTGTTTGTTAATTAGTGTTTGTCTATTTAATCTCAGTTGTGTCTGTCCCTGGTTGTGGTTCGTTGTATTTGTTACGTGCACTGTTTATATCTCTGGCTTGTTGTTTTGTGGACTGATTACCTGGATTTTGACCTCTTGCCTGCCTTGGATTACGTTTCTGGACTCCCCAATAAATACTTATGCTGCACTTGGATCTGTTACATCTTGTTCTTGTGCACCCGTGACAGAACGAACCACCACTATGCAAGGATCCAGCAGCAGGAGACTCCGGTCATCAGTGGGGGCTGAGGAGGCTCAGGCCCTTTTGGCGACTCTCCGCCAGAGGAGAATGGGAGTGCGGGCATTCGTCCAGAAGTTCTGGTCACGGGCGGAGGGGTATGGTCTCTCTGATACGGTCCTCAAAGACACTATTAATAACTGTCTGGATAGACCTCTGCCGCAGTGGGAGATGGAGCTGGTAAGGGGTTAAACTTTTGGAATTTCTCCAATTACCTGCATCTGCGTGGGAATGGGCCGCTTCGACTACCTCCAGCACCCGCTCCAGCCCGTGTGCCCGCTCCAGCCCGTGTGTCCTTTCCAAGGCCTGCTCCAGTCCATGAGTGCGTCCCAGCCCGTGAATCCGCTTCAGAGGCCTCAGAGGAGGTTGGCACTGAGTCTCCGCTTCCCACATCTAAAAGGAGGAAGAGGAGGAGGAAGGCTTCCATTCCCAAAACCCGGAGGCCTTTCCAGAGCCCGCTCCAGCCAGTGAGTCCACTCCAGCCAGTGAGTCCACTCCAGCCAGTGAGTCCACTCCAGCCAGTGAGTCCACTCCAGCCAGTGAGTCCACTCCAGCCAGTGAGTCCACTCCAGCCAGTGAGTCCACTCCAGAGCCCGCTCCAGCCAGTGAGTCCACTCCAGAGCCCGCTCCAGCCAGTGAGTCCACTCCAGAGCCCGCTCCAGCCAGTGAGTCCACTCCAGAGCCCGCTCCAGCCAGTGAGTCCACTCCAGAGCCCGCTCCAGCCAGTGAGTCCACTCCAGCCAGTGAGTCCACTCCAGAGCCCGCTCCAGCCAGTGAGTCCACTCCAGAGCCCGCTCCAGCCAGTGAGTCCACTCCAGAGCCCGCTCCAGCCAGTGAGTCCACTCCAGAGCCCGCTCCAGCCAGTGAGTCCACTCCAGAGCCCGCTCCAGCCAGTGAGTCCACTCCAGAGCCCGCTCCAGCCAGTGAGTCCACTCCAGTCTCGCATGCTCTCCTGTCAGTCCCGTGATGGCCAGGAGGGCTGTCTTCACTTTTTATATTTTGGCTGTCTTGCGTGCCTGGAGGATGCACTCAGAACAGCCCGAGCCCGCTTCAGCCAGTGAGTCCACTCCAGCCAGTGAGTCCACTCCAGCCAGTGAGTCCACTCCAGCCAGTGAGTCCACTCCAGCCAGTGAGTCCACTCCAGCCAGTGAGTCCACTCCAGCCAGTGAGTCCACTCCAGAGCCCGCTCCAGCCAGTGAGTCCACTCCAGAGCCCGCTCCAGCCAGTGAGTCCACTCCAGAGCCCGCTCCAGCCAGTGAGTCCACTCCAGAGCCCGCTCCAGCCAGTGAGTCCACTCCAGAGCCCGCTCCAGCCAGTGAGTCCACTCCAGAGCCCGCTCCAGCCAGTGAGTCCACTCCAGAGCCCGCTCCAGCCAGTGAGTCCACTCCAGAGCCCGCTCCAGCCAGTGAGTCCACTCCAGAGCCCGCTCCAGCCAGTGAGTCCACTCCAGAGCCCGCTCCAGCCAGTGAGTCCACTCCAGAGCCCGCTCCAGCCAGTGAGTCCACTCCAGTCTCGCATGCTCTCCCTGTCAGTCCCGTGATGGCCAGGAGGGCTGTCTTCACTTTTATATTTTGGCTGTCTTGCGTGCCTGGAGGATGCACTCAGAACAGCCCGAGCCCGCTTCAGCCAGTGAGTCCACTCCAGCCAGTGAGTCCACTCCAGCCAGTGAGTCCACTCCAGCCAGTGAGTCCACTCCAGCCAGTGAGTCCACTCCAGCCAGTGAGTCCACTCCAGCCAGTGAGTCCACTCCAGCCAGTGAGTCCACTCCAGCCAGTGAGTCCACTCCAGCCAGTGAGTCCACTCCAGCCAGTGAGTCCATTCCAGAGCCCGCTTCAGTCAGTGAGTCCATTCCAGAGCCCGCTTCAGTCAGTGAGTCCGCTCCAGCCAGTGAGTCCACTCCAGAGCCCGCTCCAGCCAGTGAGCCCGCTCCAGTCAGTGAGTCCACTCCAGAGCCCGCTCCAGTCAGTGAGTCCACTCCAGAGCCCGCTCCAGTCAGTGAGTCCACTCCAGAGCCCGCTCCAGCCAGTGAGTCCGCTCCAGCCAGTGAGTCCGCTCCAGCCAGTGAGTCCGCTCCAGCCAGTGAGTCCGCTCCAGCCAGTGGCTCTACTACTGAGCCCGCTCCAGCAGTGGCTCTACTACTGAGCCCGCTCCAGCCAGTGGCTCTACTACTGAGCCCGCTCCAGCCAGTGAGTCCACTACAGAGCCCGCTCCAGCCAGTGAGTCCACTCCAGAGCCCGCTCCAGCCAGTGAGTCTACTACAGAGCCCGCTCCAGCCAGTGAGTCTACTACAGAGCCCGCTCCAGCCAGTGAGTCTACTACAGAGCCCGCTCCAGCCAGTGAGTCTACTACAGAGCACGCTGCCGTCCAGAGCAGCCCCAGCCTGGGCACGCTGCCGTCCCAGAGCAGCCCCAGTCTGAGCCCGCTGCCGTCCCTGAGTCCTCCGCTCTCCCTGATACGGCCACGGAGACCGTTACCGAGCTGTCCGCTCCCCTTGATACGGCCACGGAGGCCGTCACCGAGCTGTCCGCTCTCTCTGATACGGCCACGGAGGCCGTCACCGAGCTGTCCGCTCTCTCTGATATGGCCATGAAGCACCTTGGCCTACTGCCCTGCGCCGTCCAAGCCTTCTGCTCTGCCGCCACCGCCCAGATCTTCTGTCCTGCCGCCGTCAACCAAGCCGTCTGTCCTGCCACCGTCGTCCAGGCTTCCTGCCCTGCTGCCACTGCCCCGGCCGTTGGAACCGTTGGAACCCGCCTGGTCAGTTCCGCCAGCACCGCCCTGGCACTCAGCCAGGATTCCAGAGGCGCTGGCACCAGCCTGGTCAGTTCCTCCAGCACCACCCTGGCACCCAGCCAGGACTCTAGAACCGCTGGAACCAGCCTGGTCAGTTCCTCCAGCACCACCCTGGCTATCAGTTGGGGACCCTGGATCTGGCCCACCATCCCTCCCCCTGATCCTCCTCCTGTCCACCTCCCTCCTGAGTTTTTTTTTTTTGTGTTTTTGTTTTTTGTCTGGTGGAGCGTCTGGTAGCCGCTCCTTTGAGGGGGGTAATGTCACGATCACCTGTGAGAGTGCCTTCAGCCTCTAGAGGGCACTCCTTCCCGGACTCATTGTTTCACTCATTTCATGAACTACATTTCCCATATACACTCCCTGGACTAATTACCATTCATCATTGCACCCAGCTGTTTTGTGTTTGTTAATTAGTGTTTGTCTATTTAATCTCAGTTGTGTCTGTCCCTGGTTGTGGTTCGTTGTATTTGTTACGTGCACTGTTTATATCTCTGGCTTGTTGTTTTGTGGACTGATTACCTGGATTTTGACCTCTTGCCTGCCTTGGATTACGTTTCTGGACTCCCCAATAAATACTTATGCTGCACTTGGATCTGTTACATCTTGTTCTTGTGCACCCGTGACATTGAGGGTACACATGTGGAGCGGAGAACTCTAACCTGTTTTACATAGAGCCGATCAACAGGGGAATAGGGCGGATTAGCATTTTTATTGTGCAGCGAAAAGCCCCAGCATCCTCCGTCGTGTCACCTGTCCCGTGCCTCCGAGGCTCTCGGATGGCGATGCGCCCCTGGCTTTCGCTCAACGTATACGGCCGCTTGTGTAAACGTGAACACGTGTGGTGTGCCTGCAGATTATGCATGTGTATGAGACATGGATGATTTGTGAATAACATCAATAAAATGTTTCTTCCCTGAGGAAATTTGTTTTGTAGCTTTGTGTTCTCAATTACGTTTCACTGAAATAAAGAGAATGAAACAAGAGAGTCAAGTGTTGAGTACAGACAGAGCTATAACATTAATGTGAAAGGTTTGAGTTCATATTATTGAATTGAGTTTCATATTAATATTTAGGGAGCTCATACAGTATGAAAGAAAAACCATAATTGTAATATCTGATAATATCTCTTTTTTTTTTTCTCCTAAAAAGCAATTAGATTAAATGGAGAGGAAATGGAGACTTTTAAAGGTGCCCTAGAACCTTTTTTTTAAAAAGATGTAATATAAGTCTTAGGTGTCCCCTGAATGTGTCTGTGAAGTTTCAACTCAAAATACCCCATAGATTTTTTTAAATTCATTTTTTTAACTGCCTATTTTGGGGCATCATTATAAATGAGCCGATTCAGGGCTACTGGCCCTTTAATTCTCGTGCTCCACGCCCATGGAGCTCGCGCTTGCCTTGAACAGTGCATAAACAAAGTTTACACAGCTAATATAACCCTCAAATGGATCTTTACAAAGTGTTTGTCATGCATGCGGCATGCATGCGTCGGATTATGTGAGTATTGTATACCGTTATATTGTTTACATTTGATTTTGAATTAATTTGAGGCTGTGCTCCGTGGCTAATGGCTAATGCTACACTGTTGGAGAGATTTATAAAGAATGAAGTTGTGTTTATGCATTATACAGACTGCAAGTGTTTAAAAATGAAAATAGCGACGGCTCTCTTGTCTCCGTGAATACAGTAAGAAACAATGGTAACTTTAACCACATTTAACAGTACATTAGCAACATGCTAACGAAACATTTAGAAAGACAATTTACAAATATCACTAAAAATATCATGTTATCATGGATCATGTCAGTTATTATTGCTCCATCTGCCATTTTTCGCTGTTGTTCTTGCTTACTTACCTAGTCTGTTGATTCACCTGTGCAGATCCAGGCATTAATACTGGCTGCCCTTGTCTAATGCCTTTCATAATGTTGGGAACATGGGCTGGCATATGCAAATATTGGGGGCGTACACCCCGACTGTTGCGTAACAGTCGGTGTTATGTTGAGATTCGCCTGTTCTTTGGAGGTCTTTTAAACAAATGAGATTTATATAAGAAGGAGGAAACAATGGAGTTTGAGACTCACTGTATGTCATTTCCATGTTCTGAACTTTTGTTATTTGACTATGCCAAGATAAATTAAATTTTTCATTCGAGGGCACCTTTAATTTTTCTCAGATTTTCGACCGCTCAGTAATCTTGCATGTCTCATCTTGAGTTTCAGAAGAGATCTTAAAGTCTCAAATTGTGCCAAAATATCAAAGTATGCGATTTAATCTCAATATAAAGTCAAACAAAATGGTCTGGACTGCTCTCTACATTCCTTTTGTGTCCTACATTACTCTTTTGTGTCTCTTATTTTATAAAGGTGCATTTTGGGCGAGATGCTTTAGCCAAAGCAACTTTACATTGCATTTTTAGGTCTTGCATCCTGGGGAATCGAACCCATGACCCTGGCATTGCTAGTGCCATCCTCTGCTGCAGTGTTGCCAAGTCTGTGGCTTTTCCGCGGAATTGGGATACTTTAACACTGTTGCCGCGGATTGTTTTTCATGTCAGCGGGTTGAAGTGACCCCAAATAACATGCTATTTAGCCCCTGGAATGCGAATTTTACCAGGGGAAACCTGCCAAAAAGCGGATTGGGCTAGTTTTGAGTATCAATTGGGCGGGTTTTGTTGTAAAAACCTGGCAACCCTGCTCTACTGTTTGAACCTCAGACATCTTCTGATATCATCAGCAGATATATTAGCAGACTTCATACAATGGCACTTCCCTAACACCAATAAATGTTGATCATGGTCCTATAACACACTGCTTTTTGCTTTCCTGCAATTTGCCCCATATCAGCTTATAAAACAGACCTGTGCGCTAAATCACCATATTCTCTTTTGGGTCTGTTTCAGTTAGTCCTTCCCTAAGCTAACACTCTCAAAGGGATATTTTATTTCATTTAAGCATAAGCTTTGTCTCACATGTTACTATTTTACACTAAAAATTCTGTATGAGACATACAAATAGACACATGAGTCCATTATTGTCACGATGGGCAGTCAACCAACCCATCTCTTGGAGTATTTAAGCATTTATCAAGCTAATTTCACTGTGCACAACAAACTTTTCCTCATGTGGTCCTGCCACGAGTCCATCCAAGTAAATATTTTAATGTTAAATTATTGTCTGATGAGGGAGATTACAGTATACCAACCTGAGAATCATATTTCTTGACAATATTTCAGCAATCATGAGGTGTCTGACTTTTGTTTGGAATCTGAACGATGTCTGACTTTCGAATGAATCACTGTTTGTAGTCGGTTCTTTCGAATGAATCAGTCAAACGGTGTTCAAAATGGTTCACGATGAATTCTGAATCATTCGAACAGAATTGATTCGTTCACTTAAAAGATTTGTTCAAATATACCGATTCGGTCACGAACAAAACACCACAGTTCATTCCCTGACGCAGTTAATCGTTTTTAAAACTGTTTCTCCCGCGGTAAAACTGGAGAACATATATAACAAAAAATAGCGCTGGATAAAGTGTTTATTTTTATCAGCAATCCATGGAAACAAAACTTACAAATGAATCCTGTAGTTTCTCATCGACGAAGGCGTTTTTAATCAGTTCAACATCTGCACGTGCTTCAGGTAAAGACATTTAAGACCTAAATAGTATCAAAACACTATAACAGCCAACAAGTAGGCCTACTTTGGTTAAAAAAAACACATTACTGTTTTTTGTTGTTGTTGTTGTTGTTGTTGTATCATTTCAAGTCCATGGTACTAATAGTAATCATTCAATACCGTAATATTGCCATCCGATACCGGTCATATACCGCGGTATTTCCACAGTATGCTACTTTTATGACATTTTGAGAACCATAATTTAGCTTCATGTGATATGAATAGATATGTTTTGTGACTCGGTCATGTTAATGCTAGCATTTTGTTGCAACTTTGTGTATTGCTGTTTGTTATTATGATATTTATGAATGACATAGCATGTATTTTGGATATATTTTGTATGCACATTTGATTTGTTAGTAATAAAAAGGCAATATCTGTGTTTATCCTCAGTGTTTTACCTAGAGTACTAATTGAGACATGACTGGCACTGGTTGGCTTACGTACTTCAGTAAAGTTGGTTTTATATTCGCACATTCAGACTTCTGATAAATTTAGACTTTCCAATAAATGTGCAATAAATTAATGTTTGCGAATTTTAAGCAGCGACATGATATTGACAACCAACGATTGTCAACTTACAACATTTTTCACAGTCGATCAAAATAGGCAAGTATTGTTTTAATGGCATATTTACTTGTGAATGTCCACTGAATGTCCAATGTAGTGTGATTAATAAGGCTATTGAATGCGGATGTCCGAATGTGCGAATATAAAACCAACTTTACCGAAGTGGCTTACGTTATGTAGTACAGAGCTATAAAAATATAACATAATAGCCTTGGGTGAATGTGATGAGAAATGTTTGAACTCATATTGAGATTTGACGTGTTATGAAATTTGAGACATCTGATTGCACACTTTGGTATCTCTGTATCTGATCAAACTTTAGAGGAGACACAGAGGAGATGCATTGCTATCTGTGAGAAACAATTGAGATATTAAACAGATCTCATTCATGATTTTCTTTCCCACGGCTTCACACATCCTCTACCACCTGAGGACAACGCTGTGATGGAAATGGGCCCTGTTTTCAGCCAATCAGCTGTTCTGCTGCCCCACGTCCTCTTCGTTTTCACCCACTTCTCTCCATTACATTGGTGCTGGGGCTCTTGATGAGCCGAGTGCGTTCGTATCGAGTGTCTGGGTCGGAGGAAGATGGGGGCAGGCGGAGAGGTTTAGTCTCAGAGAGATGAAGTGACTGCCGTAGCGTCGGTGTAGTGCAGTCAGCGGAGGTTTGTGTGGCTCGAGCAATCTCATTATCCCTTAAATGGGAGACGCCGAGTCTATCAGTGTCGGGAGACTGACATCAGATAGGGGGAACGGGGGCGTCCGTGGCTTTCCATGCAAATAACCTTGCTTCCCTTCAATCTGTCTGTCTCTTTCCTCAACAATCTTTTGAGAGCATTAAACTGCTGTTGGCACATTCAGAATATATACTGAAAAGCATGATATATCAGTAACGTATTGGCTATATTGGTCAGTATTGGATATTTATTTGTACACGCTCATTTTCCATACTTGCCTGTGTTATGTTAACAGCCTGAAGCCTTTTTACTGACTGCAGCATAAACCTGTTGAAACATCATTCAGTGAGTCAGAATTAATTATCTGAGGGCCCGTCTCTCATCTGATTGTTGTAGTTTGTTACTCGTCCATGTTTGTGTTTCAAACACAGAGCACAAAACACTCGAAAAGCAGAACTGTGCATGAGCACACAATCGGTTATAATTATGTCTAAAAACTAGGCTTTCACTTGATTAGAAATTTATTGCATGACATGTCAGTTAACTGGTCGAATATATCACAATTAATAGCATATATTAATATTTGCTGCTTTTTTCATTAAACATTGAATAACTATGATTAATTTGTTACATTATTGTGGCAACTAAAGAATTAAATAGACAGAGTGACTTTGGAAGTCAGTGTAATGTTGTTTTATTTCATATCATTGAGCATCAGTCTATCACTGACCTACTACAGATTTTTTTGCAATCATTCAGTCTTAGTAAACTTGGGGACTGAACGCTTTTTTGTATTCTTTATTTTGTTATTTTAATTGCTGGTTGATGTATAAGCAGATAGATGTCTTTGACCTTTGCTTCATGTTTTGTTGTTTTACAGTATTTTGCGCTATGAACGGCACATGGTCATTACGTTTTTTTTCTGGTGATACATAAATGAAGAAGAGAGCCAAATATTAAATATTAAATGCCATAGATTAATATTTACTGAGTAGTCCACTATTTTGTAGATGGGGGTCAAAATGACGCTTTTCAGAGCCAAATTATAAGTGAGGAGGGATGACTTTACAAAGATGGCAGCATTATTATTTTATTTTTACACAAAGATAGGTAGGTCTGTTAGTAAAACCTCTTGACTTTAGCAGTCCTTGCAGTACTGAAATGAGAAAATGCACTTTTCATGATCCCCCCCCCCCCCCCCAAAAAAAAAAAAAAGCGTGCATGCCTGTAACTCAAGAAATATTAAAGATGTCCTTTTCGGTTTTGGTTCTTAAAGGATTAGTTCACTTCAGAATTAAAATTTCCTGATAATTTACTCACTCTCATGTCAATCAAGATGTTTATGTCTTTCTTGCTTTAGTTGAAAATAAATGTTTTTGAGGAAAACATTCCAGGATTTTTCTCCATATAGTGGACTTCACTGGGGTTCAACAGGTTGAAGGTCCAAATGTCAGTTTCAGTGCAGCTTCAAAGAGCTCTACATGATCCCAGATGAGGAATAAGGGTCTTATCTAGAGAAACGATTGGTCATTTTCTAAAAAAAAATAAAAATTATATACTTTTTAACCACAAATGCTCGTCTTGCACTGCTCTGTGATGCGTACCGACCCAGTGTCTGCAAAGTGAACATGCAAAGACTAAGTCAAACGGCCTTTACAAAAAAGGTAAAACAACAGTTACCTGCCACGGTACTTCCGCCTACGTCATGCGTTACCTTTCCAACATGATTACGTAATGCGTGGCGCATCACAGACCAGTGCAAGATGAGCATTTGTGGTTAAAAAGTATATAATTTTTTTTTTTTTTAGAAAATGACCAATCGTTTTGCTAAATAAGACCCTTATTCCTCGTCTGGGATCATGTAGAGCTCTTTGAAGCTGCACTGAAACTGCAATTTTGACCTTCAACCTGTTGAAGTCCACTATATAGAGAAAAATCCTGGAATGTTTTCCTCAAAAACCTTAATTTCCTTTTAACTGAAGAAAGAAACATAAACATCTTGGATGACATGGGGGTGAGTAAATTATAATTCTGAGGTGAACTAATCCTTTAACAAACTTTTTTATTTTGGTTTTGGCTTTGTTTTTAAGGCTCTATATTGTTCAATTCCAGAGATACACGGATGTCAATGTGGCTCAATGAATAAACTGTTAAATTGTACACATTTTCAGTGGTCAAAAACCAAATGTGGGTCACTTTGCACACAACTGATACTTTTTTCTTTTAAAGAGGAATTTCTTAAGAACAAATCATTCTAAAACTAGAAATGTATATTGTTCCCTCTATCAAAACAATTGCATAAAACACCTGTCAAAGTGCCAAAAGATTCTTTTTTCAAAGTTTGCATGCATGTAACACAAGAAGTGTTAAATACATCTCAATCTCAATCTTAACAAACTTTTTCTTTATTTTCAAGCCCTGTATTATTAAATTCCAGAGAATGGGGATCTCAATGCAGCTCCATGTGCAAGTTATTGAATTTTACCCATTTTTCATGGTTGAAAACCAAATCTCTTTGCATGGTCAGGTAGTTAAACCTTGCACTCTGTTCCTTGCTGTTGTACTCTTATGTTTACATTTTAATGCATTTTTTCTATAATTAATGAAACGTACGAACACATTAAATTAACAGCTTTACTAAAACATGCACTCGTCCATATGTGTTTGTGTGTGTAGTTTGTGCGATACTCTGTGTTGTCTCTGAGCGTTTTTCATTGTCTCTCCGTATCATGTGCTGGTCCCTGCGGAGGCGGCCTGCATGCCGTAATCAGTGATTTGGATGCAGAATGCAGGTCTGCAGCACTGCGGCTGCATGCTGTGCTGTGCAGGGTTTTTTGGCAGCGTGCATCACTATAAAGCAGACGCACTTCACCTTGTGTCACGCGCCACAACTGTCAGGCGTCGACGTCAGGGTTTTATGCCATCTGGAGCTGAGATTTAGACTGAGACAGAGTCTGGTGCGTCACAGCTGATTCTCGCATTCATCCAGACTGGCAGGTCACCACAACAGATCATATAAACATGATGTTTCACTGTCCTCTGCGCTCTGCCAACACAATTTTATTGCTCAGAAGTTGCTCTTTTATTGCTCGGGAGACTTCATAGAGTTTTCATTTTTGTTTTAGTGTCTACTTTGTCTTTGTTGTTTCTTGTAAAATTCTTTGAGAAACAAAAATAGAATCAAATGAGTCAAAAGTCATCATCCAGTAAGAGTATAGAGCTATGAAATCAACGTGGAGCAGCTCAGAGTTTATGTTGAGTGCAGACTTTGGCGTCTTTGGCAAATCGAAGCATGGTTTGAGAATTATTGAGATGACATCTCTTCTAAAACTCTAGAAAAAGCAGAAAAAGTTTCAATTTGTTCTTCATTTAATCTCATTGCTGTCTAGAAGAAACAACTGAGAGGTCTATTAAAGAGGTCTGTGATTTCTTTTTTCCTCTGTAAGTGATTTCTAAAGATCAGTTACTGTCCACGGGTGCGTTTCCCATACAACGATGTAACTCGCTGCTTCACTCACCATAGTAGGATACATCGTTGAACAAATCAATTAGCTAGTCACGACTGTTTCCCGAAACCGTATTGTCTCAAATCTGTCGTTCAACCACACTGGTGAATGATGTCAAAAAATATGTAATTAAATGACATTTGTATATATTCTAAATTAAAGATATACATTGTACTTAATGTCAGCTTGCTTATTTTGCTTATGATAACGATTTATTAAGTCCACATGTCATAAAAACAAGAATATCTAACCACAGCTCGAGAGCTGTCGTTCCAACCACACAAGTTTGCGGTGCAGTTTGCGAATGTTCGTTTGAACGATGGATTCGGGAAACACCAAATCGTTGAACTATGTTAGTAACAACGGAACTTGTGATGTTAGTTGGTGAACGATGCTTTTTGGAAACGCACCCCAGAGCTATTTCTTCCTGATTTGACAGTTTGGAAAATCCGAGCATAGTTTGAGACATTGTTGAGATTTCTTATTGGGGTAATTTTTTAAAAATAAAATGTATAATATTATTGACTAAAATAACCCTGATATCCATTGTCTACACTCTAAAAAAATGCTGGGTTAAAAATAACACAAGTTGGGTTAAAAATGGACAATTGCTTGAATGGTGGGTTATTATTCTTAAAAAAAAAAACACAATTAGAAAAATAAATTCTTTGCAGGTTCCATATTAGCACTGGGTTTAAATCCAAAATATTACAAAAAATTTCCGCCATCGTCTTGTCAGTCAGCTCCTCACTCTCGTAATAAAAGAAATCTGACTCCTGCTGCTGATCTGTGCTGCGACTCTCGTTCAGCTCACGATGCATTGAGCAGATGCGTTCAGTTTTTAATTGAAGTGAATCTGTTTTCTAACTGAACTAAATGATTTTTATTATTACGGTGGGGGGCGGTGCCGCGGTGGGCAAGTAATGTAACCGGTGTTGCGGCTGAACACCGGTAACACCGTCAACACGGACTATCGCAGCAAGCCTATTTGGGTTAAATAAAACTGTCTAGTAGGTTGGTCAAACATTTAACCCAACTGCTGGGTTTGTCCATATTTAACCCAACTTGGGTTGTTATATTAGAGAGATGTGTGTTTTTGTTTTGTTTTTCTCTGTTAGAACTATTTTTACTAATACTTTTCATTATTAATAATCTGTATTTCTCTCGGCTCGTCAACCATCTTGACCTTTTACTGAGCTTTTTGCTATGCATTTTGCTTCAAAGGGTGCATGTGATGCAAAATTTCATATCTTAGAAGAGTGTGTAATGTTGTTGCCTACCTTTTGTAACCGCTTTGATGTCGGCAACACACCTATGATGTCTAAAAAATGCTGTCTAGGTAGGCAGCTCTCTAGGTTTTGTAAAAGAGCAGCCTGACAATGATTGGCAGACAATGATTTGACGTTGGGGAGTTATGAATGTATGTGTGTGTGTAGGTCAGCCTTTCTCTGCTTCCTCCAGATGGCCCAGGTGACGTCGTATATGTGTATGTTTGAAGATGGAGAGGACGGAAGGTACACACTCTATCAGACATGTGCTCCTCAAACATCTCCATGTAAACATCTGTGGAGACATGACAGCGTCAGATTAATCACTGCAGTCTGGAACACAACGCTGCGCCACACACACGCCAATGTGTGTGTGTGTGTGCTGAATACTAATGCAGATTAGTTCCATCTATATCCGGCTGTCTGTGTTTGGACACCCTCCATCTTTTGCATATTGACAAAATGCTTTCCTGCGGTGTCGTTGACTCAAACTGTACGGGACACTATTGTAGCGCAGTTATACGGGTCTGTTTGGATGGCATGGAAAAATGCAACCTAACCACAGCTGTGCATAGTAATATAAATCGCATAGCATTAGCAAAATTAATTGGCTGAGTAAACAAATTGTTGACATCCAATCTGTGTGTCTCTTTAAAGTTTAATTTAAAGGACATTTTTGTTTACATCTGTATTGTAACAAACTTTAATATACAGTGATTTACAAAGTTTTTAAAAGAAGTCTCTTCTGCTCACCAAGGCTGCATTTATTTGATCAAAAATACAGTAAAAACAGTAAAATTATGGAATATTATTGTAATTTAAAATGGCTGTTTTCCATGTGAAAATATAGTGAAATGTAATTTATTTATTTGATGTAAAGTTGAATTTTCAGTGTCACATGATCCTTCAGAAGTCATTCTAATATGCTGATTTGCTGAAAGTTCAAAATAATTTATGTGAAATCTAAATCTTCCATAACGTTATAAATGTGTTAACTGTCATTTTTGGGTCCTACTGGAATTGTATGCGTCCTAGCTGAATAAAAGTATTAATTTCTTACTTAATTAATCTTACTGATGCCAAACTTTTCAACAGTAGTGTATATATTTCTTTTGTTTTGCAGAAGCCCGCGGCTCAAACGGCATCAGTGGACAGTAAGTGAATGGTGAGTTTTATCATTTGCATTTTATTTACTTTATGATTTTTATCCCCATTGCAGAAGAAGCCAAACTAACACTCCAAATGACTGTCTTCAAACTTCCATTTGCATTTCATTTGTTCTTGAATGCGCCCTGGAGATTCCCATATTCATAATGGAACTGCAATGTCATTAAAACACGTTTATTGTGTTTCAACTGCCTTTCGCAGGGAGCACAGAGGGCCCGTCACCTCACGAGCGAGGTTAAAGACGGCATGCGGCAACATCGCAGATTAATCCCCGCGTCTCCGCCCGTCAGCGAGAGATTTACGCGCTCTCTGCAGTAAGAAAGAGGCAGGTGAGCGGAGCACCAGGCAGTTGAGTTTGCAATGATGTGTTAATTAGTCCCTGACTGATTCGCACACTGTGGGTATCGTACGTGTGTTTGCGCTGTTGGCTGTTTATGGGTTTCCCTCGCTACCTCAGACAGTTTGAAGCACTTGCTTTGTCCTCCTAGACCCAGGTTACTTTAGTGTTTTTTTTTTTTTTTTAGTTGTCTTTAAAAATGGCAGGTATTGCATCAGCACCCAGGAGGCACCTGGACTCTCAGCTGAGCGCCCAAGTTTAGCCCGAGGCACGACAGCGAAGGGAGCGTTTTGCTTTTGCGTGCACGTACGCTCGCCATCACAGCTGCTGAAACTTTTTTTTGCCCGTCATCAAAAGCTCAACTGCACGCGTGAAACCTGGTATTCATAGTTTTCAGTCACGTGACTGCCACGGAGATCTGCAGGGCAAAACATGCATAGAACTGAATTACAAACCTGTCAATTTTCCATCTCAAAAGAAGAAAATCAAAAATCAAAAAGTTTTGGGCGCTTGTGAATCCATATCCAGCACCTGCTGCAGTATTTCAATCACTAAAAACAGCAGGACTTTCTAAAACATTTAACGTGAAAAAGTCACTTAATGTACTAAAACAGTCATATTAAAAGATCAAATTCAGTATAAACCTTCTTGAAGATGCATATTAATATACAGGTAAGCAGATGAGCCTAGAATATGAACGCAATCCGCTAAATGGTTAAAGGGATAGTTCACCATAATTTATTCACCCTCAAGCCATCCTGGGTGTGTATGACTATCTTCTTTCTGAATCAGAGTTATATTAAAAAATATCCTGGCTCTTCCAGGCTTTATAATGGGAGTGAATGGAGGATGAGATTTTGAAGCCCAAAAAAGTGCATCCATCCATCATAATAACGGGGGGATAATAAAGGCCTTCTGAAGTGAAGCGTTACAAGTCATTTGACTTGCACCTAAAAAGCGTTAAAGGTGCCCTAGAATTAAAAATTGAATTTATCTTGGCATAGTTAAATAACAAGAGTTCAGTACATGGAAATGACATACAGTGAGTCTCAAACTCCATTGTTTCCTCCTTATATAAATCTCATTTGTTTAAAAGACCTCCGAAGAACAGGCGAATCTCAACATAACACCGACTGTTACGTAACAGACGGGATCATTAATATGCACGCCCCCAATATTTCCATATGCCAGCCCATGTTCAAAGCATTAGACAAGGGCAGGACGTCTGGAGCAGCACAGCCGAATCATCAGACTAGGTAAGCAAGCAAGAACAACAGCGAAAAATGGCAGATGGAGCAATAATAACTGACATGATATCATGATATTTTTAGTGATATTTGTAAATTGTCTTTCTAAATGTTTCGTTAGCATGTTGCTAATGTACTGTTAAATGTGGTTAAAGTTACCATCGTTTCTTACTGTATTCACGGAGACAAGAGCCGTCGTTATTTTCATATATTAAACACTTGCAGTCTGTATAATTCATAAACACAACTTCATTCTTTATAAATCTCTCCAACAGTGTAGCATTAGCCATTAGCCACGGATCACAGCCTCAAATTCATTCAGAATCAAATGTAAACATACAAATAAATACTATACTCACATAATCCAACGCATGCATGCAGTATGCATGATGAACACTTTGTAAAGATCCATTTTGAGGGTTATATTAGCTGTGTGAACTTTGTTTATGCACTGTTTAAGGCAAGCGCGAGCTCAGTGGCCGGAGAGCGAGAGCATTTAAAGGAGCCGCAGCCTGAATCGGCGCATTTCTAATTATGCCCCAAAATAGGCAGTTAAAAAAATGAATAAAAAAAAAATATAGGGGTATTTTGAGCTGAAATTTCACAGACACATTCAGGGGACACCTTAGACTTATATTACATCTTGTAAAAAAACATTTGATGGCACCTTTAACTTTCGTGATGTAGTACACAATGCAATGACGTTCTACGCTATGTCCTACATTATAACGCATTGTATATCATGTCATTGTGTACTGTGTCGTGGAAGTTAACGCTTTTTAGACCCAAGTCAAAAGCGTATGGCTGTTACGCCGGGAGCTTGTTATTTTACTTTATAAAAATTTAAATATGGATATTTTTCTTACACAAATTCATCGCTTTGCTTCAGAAGGCCTTTATTATCCCCCCGGAGCCGTGAGGAGTATGTTTATGATGGATGGATGCACATTTTTGGGCTTCAAAATCTCATCCTCCATTCACTCCCATTATAAAGCTTGGAAGAGCCAGGATATTTTTTTAATATAACACTGATGGTGTTTGGCTGAAAGAAGATAGTCGTATACACCTAGGATAGCTTGAGGGGGAGTAAATTTCATTTTTGGGTGAACTATCCCTTTAAGTGTTTTCTTTATAATGGCTTTCTTGGGAAACACCTAACGAGAAACTGCGTGTTGTTTATTTTCTGGGTTAATCTGCTGGCATAGTATGCATTATCAATAAGGTGAATACTGAATTTGGTCTTATTTGGAATATCACTGTCTTACTACAATAGTATTTAGCCCAATCCTGGGAAAAATGACTGGCGTGCAATGGAGGAAAGCCTTTTTGCCCTCCAGGTGAGCATTCCTATAAGGGTGTGATGTTATGTTAAAACTATGAATAGAGCGATCAAACTGCTTATCGCAATAAAAGTTGCGTCGCCGGTTGAGAACCAGTTCTATTATAGTACAGTGATCTACCTGACCTTTCCAAATTTGAGGTCGATTAGACTTTTTAATATGTTTAAAAGAAGTCTCTAATGCTCACCAAGGCTGCATATATTTGAACAAAATTACAGTAAAATAGTGAAAAAATATTATAATTTGAAATGACTGTTTTCTATGTGAATATATTTTAAAATGTAATTTATTTCTTTGATGTAAAGCTGAATTTTCAGCATCATTACTCCAGTCTTCAGTGTCACATGATCCTTCAGAAATCATTCTAATATGCTGATTTGCTGCTCAAGAAACATTTCTTATCATCAATATTGACAAAAGCTGCTAGTGTTGATCATTGTATTATATTTTTGTGATACATTTTTTTCCAGGATTCTTTGATCAATAGAAAGTTCAGAATAGCACTGCATTATTCACTGAAGCCGAAGCAGCTGGTGCCGAATGCGAAACCTTTTGTTCGCCTGCTTGAGAATCTCAAAATATCATGGCATCGTTCAGAACATCTGCATTTGTTACAGTTGCGAACCAGACTTCAGTCTTGATGGTTATCGGTTGCATAGGATCTGACATTAGCAGAAAATCTCAACTACAGCTATCTATTGACAAACAGGCCACAATATACGCCATTAGTGCTTCAAACTGTGATTTCATTAATTGTCATAGGCCTGTCATCAAAAGCGCCACTGCATGCATGAAGTCTGGTATAGAGCGATCAAAGCGATTATCGCAATAGCACTGCATTATTCACTGGAGCAGAAGCAGCTGGTGTCGAATGCGAAACCTTCAGTTGGGACTGCTTGAGAATCTCAAAATATCTTCTCGATCGTGGCCGCCGTCCAGAACCGTCTGCGTTTGGAACAGTTGCGAGCCAGACATCTGTTTCGATGGCCGTCGATTGCATGATATGCGTAAAAATCGTAATATCTCGACTGCATGACAAACAAGCCGATTCCGCTTCACAAAATACGTTGTTAGTGCTTTAAACTGTGATACATTGTTGTAGGAGCGTCGTGGTTGAGTACCAGCTGGATGGAGACTTGGAAACGAACCACAAAGGCCAAATCGCTACGGGCGCCTGAGCGTGTTTGCCTTCTCTAGAAGTCAGGCTTTTTGCTGTTTGGAAGTCAAACGCCGTTTGGTATGTGTTTGTTTTTCTGGGTCTGTGTGTGTCTGTCAACACAGACGGCTCTCGAGGGGGGACGGCCGTCCTCCAGCAGACAGCCAAAGGGCTAATTACGGAATAATAAGGAGGGAGAGAGGACACATGTGCGGGGCTGCAGCATCCCCCACAACACACAGCCGTTACGGCGTGCTCATGTTAGAGGGGGTATCGTTCCAAAAAAGAGGGGGGTCCCAAAGGTCCCTCGCGCCCGTCCGCACACCTATCGCATCCCTCTGCGCAGGTGCTGAGGGGGCGGAGAGACAATTTCCAGCAGATGATCCTCGCTCACAAAGCCTGCGGCCCCGCACTCCATCAATACCAGGCGGGAGTCTGTTATTGAGCCACCGGTCGGCTCTATCTATCACAGGCCGGTGAGGAGCAGGTGCGGGCCGGGCGGGCGCCATCAGACCCTGACGACGGGAAGCGGCGAGCGCCGAGGGAGGCCCCACATGCACGTCGCATGCACACTTTTCCAATTTGCCATAATTAGCCCCCACACGGCCCGGGCTCTGACCGGCGGGAACCGCGGCCTCTGCTCTGGATCAGCTGCGTTAAACCTCCTGTGACATCTAAACTCTTAATTCATTGCTACATTAACAGAGTCGATTAACATACGCGCGTATCCCCTTGTGATCTCTTAACGGGCACCTTGATATCCACCGCCCGTCTGCCCATCACAGAGACGCCGTTTAATTGGAGAGGTGTCACAGATGATACACTCTGAACAGCCAAAACAGACACGAAGATCCCAAATGTGACCCTCGTTTAGACGCCAGACGCCTCCGACGGTTATTTAGAGGATATTGCTGGAGAGATTTCACAGCGTAGCGCGCCGTTTAACCAATCAACGAATTATCAGATCCACAATCGGAGGAATCAGCCATATTAGCAGGCAGTTGAAACACAAATGCGCAGCCCTGAGGGTGCCGAGGATTTGATTTGGGAGACGATAACAGCTCGATGAACAAGCTCTGCGGTGCGTCTCCGTAGAGGAGCAGAACATGTGCTGCATATCTGCATAGATTAGGGCTTCGCTGCTGCGATTGGGACGTGAACTAATAGTTGGTTTCAAACCTTGGTTATCTGAACAGTGCAATCTGTTTGAATCAAACTTTACAGCAGGTCTGTCCTGGTTCTTGCAGACAGCAAGGAAAAACATTGCTCAATACAGATCAGACTAACTATATAATTGTGTATAAATGGGCTTTTTAATGTTGACGGCAATCAAACTCTACTGTAATTTGGTGCAAAATAAAACTACACAAGGCCAAAAAACATTAAATGCTTTCAGTAAGGATAAAAAGTTCAATTATTAAATGTTTTCTAAACCGTGCAATGTACAGTATAAGTGCAAGAATAAGTTTTAGTCTGCTGCGTCACGTCCAAATTTTTTGCAGTTCATATTAATGCATTTTAAAGTTAAGTGTTATCTAAACTGTGCTGTGCTTTTGTTCATCTCTTGTAAGTTGCTTTGAATAAAAGATAATTGCGTAAATGTAAATATAAACATTAAAAGGATAAATTTTAGTCCACAGTGTCATGTAAATATTTTTGCTGTTCTTAGTAATATTAATGCATTTTAATGTTTGATTTATCTAAACTGCAATGTATTAAAAACATTAAATATATATACATGATGGGAATGCTGAGAATGCGCATAAATTCTAAAAATGCGCACAATGAAAACTTGTGTGCTCAATTGAGGCGGGTACATTTTTATCCGATAAGAAGACACGCATAAACATAAAAAATAATGTGTTGGCTCTTCAAATTTTTTTTTTAATTTTTTCAATTTCAATTAATTTTTTTGAGTTATGACAAATTTGAGTGAATTTGCTTCAACCAACAAGCTACACTGAGTTAGAGGAACTTAATTATTTGGGCCATAAACACAAATTTTTAAGTTGATTGCTCAAAAAAAAAAAAAAAAACCTACCAGAGTTCACCCAAAAATGAAAATTCTGTCATTTATTACTCACCCTCATGTCGTTCCACACCCGTAAGACCTTCGTTCATCTTCAAAACACAAATTAAGATATTTTTGATAATCCGAGAGGCTCATCCATAGACAGCAATATAATCACCACTTTGAAGGTCCAGAAAGGTACTAAAGACATCGTTAAAACAGTCATGTGACTGCAGTGGTTCAACCTTAATGTTATGAAGTGATGAGAATACTTTTTGTGTGCAAAAACAAAACAAAAATAACAACTTTATTCAACAATATCTTTTTAGCTGAACTAACCCTTTAAACACTAACAGTCTTTCTCCTCATTAAAAACAAATAAATTAGCACTTAATATCAACGTTTATTCTTCTTATCCATAGTCCTGTACAAAGCATGCTGGGAACTAGAAATCCACTGACTAATTTCCGAAGTTATTAAGACAATTTCACTATGTTACTACAACATAATAAAAAAAAAAAATAGCCAATTAACACAGATTACTGATGTAATGATCAACTTTATTATGTCAACAGAATTCTATACAATAATGTTTGCAACTTAAAAGGTTTAATTAAAACAATAAATTAGAATTTTTACTTGCAACCATGCATTTAAGTAAGTTGTGGTACAGCTCCCCTGAATTACTTTTTAGAGTGGGAAACACATTTACAAAATAAATCCCTTGATGCGCAACAAAAAATCAACATGACTTTGTCTCAGCAGAAGCTGTGATTGGATAACTGGACTAACCAGCGGACCAATCACATCACAGTGTCTCAGATGTTGGTTTGGTGGTTCTAAAACGCCTGAGCCAAAGTCTGTCATCAGAATGATTTCGTTTAATTCCCTCAGAAGCGTCTCACACGATTTCGTTCCCAAACACCAGCCTCCGAACGCAAGAGAACATGACAGTGTTTATTGCGTTTTGTCTGAGACACAACATCATTTATGCAGCAATTTCCATTTTTATTACAGATATTTTGCGCCAGTTTCCCAGGAAGTGGCGATTTTGTTTTCTTGAACACATGGGAAGGAAGCGCTTCTTTATTCGCAAATGTTTAATGTGATTTTCCAATTATGCTCATAAGTTAAATTCGCAACTTTGAATGGAAACATAGCAAGTGTCAAGTAAAAACTTTGCTGTTCATCATAGTAATATTAATGCATTTGATTATTAAACATTATCTAAACCGTGCAACGAGCATGCATGGAATAGCCAGTGTCACGTGCAAATATAATCAATTACTCGTGCAGTAACAATAAGGATGTGTAATCACAGGCTGCTTTGCCACATAATTGCATGAGAATTTGTTAAAACGACTCTGCACGTATGTCATTCCTCCATAACGCTGTAATGTAGGCTCGTTTGCTTTCCGCAGCTTACTGTAATACAATGCAGAGAGCGTTTAGCCGAACCTGAAGAGGCTAATTTGACTCACAAATGTCCCGTGAATAAAGGCCGCCCAGATCCGAGGAATTTCATCAGTATCAAATGGAGCTTAAACAAGTTAGAGTTAGCGTAACAGGGGGTTCACATCCAGCTCAATTTGCTCTCTAACAGCAGCACGTACAATTTGAGGGTGAAGTAAACGCATTTGAGAGGAATCTTTACTGCACATTACAGAAGTGTGTTTCAAACTGAGGCCAATTTCGTAAGCAACAGGACATTCGTCCTCACAAAGAGCCCGGGAGGCTTGACAATGCGCTCTGGAACATCTGTAAGGCCCCTGGCTTTGCGGTGTCTTGTGGGTAAGTGTGTGTGTGGGCCCCGCTAGAGCTCAAACGCAGCTATAATGATGCTTAACCACCTCCCTCGCTCGCTTTTGAGCACATCGCCCCGCTGTGCAGAGAACCAGGTGCTGGTGGAGGAGGAGAAACACTCTCAGACAGCAGGAAAAAGCAATATGTGTGTGTGTGTGTGTGTGTTTGGAGAGCCGCAGCCCGAGAGAGCCAAAAAGTGGGGGAGCGCGAAAGGAGAGGAGGCCCATTTCAATAGACTGCTGATTTCAGATAAGTGATCCCCTTGAAAAAGGAAATGTGTTGGTTTTTTTTCCCTCCCCTCAGCAGTTTGGCCTGAAAGGAGAACCATCCACCTGCTAGCAGCATCAATTGGCCCCTCGTGTGGCTTTTTCACCACTTCCCTTTCAGCCGCTTGCGTCGCTCTCCCCCTCACGGTGCGTCCCATTCAGACGGGTGAATGTGCAGGCGGTGGGGAGTATTGACACTGCTCTCCCTTCCCAGCACCCATTGTTCTGATTCGCCTGCACCAAAGGGAGAAGACCAGCTCCAATCTGCGTTTGCTCTGCCCTCACGTCGCCAATCTTCCCTTCTCAGATCAACCTCGGGCCGATTATCGCTTTATTTCTCTTGGCTCGCGGATGCAGCTGGGGATGATGGGTGTGTTGCAGGTAGGGGATTGTGGGAGAAGATGAGGGAGGCCCGACAGGTGCAGAAGTTTCAATTCCAGTGAGAATTGATCCAAACGTGGCCCACATTCCCTTTCAGTCAATTTCATGCAGCACGCTCACATATGCACAGTATTTTGTATCATAGATCATAGATATTTTCATATTTTGTGCATGATTATTTGTTTAGTCTGTCAACATTTGACAAACTTTTGTCATTTTGCACGTTGTATGCACATACTTGCAAAATTATGTCTATAAGCTAATGAATGACGAAGTACTAAAATTAAAGTATAATGTTTTTGAATATGAAATATTTGAATATATCGTATTCAAAATGCAAATATTTGAAAATTAAATTTTGAATATAAAAAATAGTCTTTATTAATGTAATCAAATATTGTCTAAATGTAAAGTTTAATGTTTTTTAATATGAAATATTTGAACGGATTTCAAATTTGCAAATAAAAATGTTTGAATATGATTTTTAAATATAATATTTTGAATATATATATATATATATATATATATATATATATATATATATATATATATATATATATATATATATATATAAAAATAATATTGAATTTAAATGTTAAATGTAAATTTAAATGTATTTAAATATAAAATGATTTTTGAAAATAAAATATTTGAATATATTTCAAATTAGGAATATGTTTACAATTCAAACAAATATTTTAATATGATTTTTGAATATAGTATTTTGAATATAAAAATAAGATTATAAATACAAAATGAAATAATGACTAAAATTTAAGTTAAAGTAATTTTGGAATATAAAATATTTTTGAATATAGAATATTTGAATATATTTCTTTTTTTTTTAAATGCTCTAAAAGTTCGGAAAAAGTTTTATGAATATGAAATGATGAAATATTGACTAAAATTGAAGTATAATTTTTGGTGAAAGACTAACTATGACTAAAATAAGAAAAACGGTCTATAAGCACTGAGTTATGGGTGAAATTTCAGCTGCCTAACAGGAAACAGCAGAAGTGTGATGCGTCTGTCTGTCTGTCTGGCGCCTCTCTAAATGCTTCACATCAGAGCTGCAGTGAGACGTGATTGCCAGACGATTACACAGTCACAAAGTCATAACTTGAGGTGAGTTGATCTGGAGATATTTCAGATTAAACTGGAAAATGATGCTGAGTCATCACATTTCTGTCTTTGTGAAGAATGAACTCGAACTGCTCTATTATGCATGTTGTGTTAATGTAGACTCTCTGTAGCTTTTAAGATCTTCAGATAGTTGGAATTGTGCGCATGAAGGACCCTCACAATGTCATTCAAACTCTCTATTCCAGCCAAGATCATCTTCATCCCTTTTTTGCAGATCTCCATCCGCTGCAATCAAAATGACAGAGCAGGTAATTGTAGCCATGGACTAGCAGTTAGCATGCATGAAATGCTGAACATTACAGTAATGGTGATGTACAGTATGGTTCCCAACCAGTGTTATTTTAGAATCATTGAGATACTGTTATAGTTTTATTACTAGTTTGAATTAGTTTAGCCATGTTTCCACAACATTTTCCAGGAACTATAGGTGGTACTCGGTGTGTTTTGACCGCAGTGTCCAGGTTCTAAATGAAGTTTCGGGTAAAAATTCCCCCCTGAGAAAGTCCCTGATCACGAGGTAGTTCTTTTTCAAAGTTCAGGAACTTTCAGGGGTGGGGCTCGGATGCTGATTGGTTGAGTTCACGCGGCATTTTATTTCAACCACCATTTTTAAAAGTCTGTTGCGGTGCGTGTTTGCTATTCGAATCAACATTGGAGTTTAAAAATTACAACCGATGGCAACAACCATAAGCTTATATGCGGAGGACGAAATCCAGCGGGAACTGGAAAGTCTTGTGCAGTCCTACGTCACCGGACTACGTGTGATGGAAACGCAGACAGCAACAGGTCTGGGGGAAAAAGTTCCTGAGACAAATTGTTCCTGGTAATTTTGGTGGAAACGTGACTTTTGTTGTGTGCTTTGTTATTTTTATTAGTTTTTTTTTTTTTCAGTTCTTATTAGGGGCCAAGCACCGAAGGTGCTTAGGCACCTATTGTATCTGTTGCCGTTCTTTTTATTTTCGATTCTTCTTCTTCTTCTTCTTCTTCCGTTCTTGAAGTCTGTGGCAGCCCATAGAACCGCTTGCGGGAAAGTTGTGAAATTTGGCACACAGTTAGAGGACAGTCTGACCTTTGTCCATAGCAAATTTGGAGTTTCTAACTCAATCCCTCTAGCGCCACCAGCTGTCCAAAGTTGCACTTATGTTTATGCTAATAACTTTTGAACCGTAAGGGCTAGAAACAAAATTATTTTTTCCTCTGATTCCTTGGGATTTGAATGCACCCTATGCCGTCATTTTCCATCATGAAAAAATTTCCGCCATTTAGATTTTTCTGAAAAACATACTTTTTCTAACTCCTCCTAGGCCGTTACTCCGATTTTCATGAAAATTGAACCAGATCATCTTCAGACCATGCCGACAAAAAGTTATGGAATTCAAGTCGATTCCTCAAACTGTTTTCGAAAAACACTCGAACAAATTTAATGTTGCGTGAAAATAGACGTAAGGCTGTATCTCCATAATGCTTTATTGTATTCAGACCAAACTTGGTACATGTCATCACAAGCATGACTTGAGGCATCATGCAGTGTTTCGGCGCAGCACCACCTACTGGTGCAGAGATATGAAAAATGGCTATTTTTGCTTATAACTTCTGAATGGTTTGTCCAAAAATCATAAAGTTGGTCTCGTTAGATTCAAGGAATCATGCCGAGTCGAATGATAGCAAATTTTTACATATCAGCCATTTTTGAATTTTGTGCTAAAATGCTGTAATTTACGAACGCATTAGCGTATAGTTACGGAACTCGGTTTGCATCTTTGGCACCATGTCCTTACAATACTCAAAAAGTTTTTGTGCAGCTATAACAAAATTTACAAAAATCCTAATAAATTTTGACTATATTAACCGATTGTAATGAAACTGGTCTCAGTAGATTCCTTGGGTCATGCTGAGATCATAGATATCAAATTTACCATAGTCGGCTGAACTTCCTGTCCGCCATATTGTTTTTCTTTAAAAACCTACTTTTTCGAACTCCTCCTAGACCGTTACTCCGATTTTCACCAAAATCGAACTGTATCATCTTCAGACCATGCCGACAAAAAGTTATGGATTTCAATTTGATATATCAAACCATTTTCATATACCGGAGCAACGATTTTGAGGCATGATGCAAAACCCAGTCTTGAAGCTGTATCTCTGCAATGCTTTGACATATTGACACCAAACTTTGCAAGTGTCATTGTCACCTCACTCTGACCATACCACAACAATTTGGACACAGTGCCACCTATTGGTCGAAAGTGATGAACCAGTAAATCCTCATTTTTGATCATTTTTCAGCTTGTTTGCCTTGAATGATCTTAATAGGTCTTTAATTGCTCACTGTTGCAGTTGGTCTGATGCTCACAGCCATGTTGGCTGGCTTATTGCACTGTTTTTGTGCTTGGCCCCGTAATTGCTGCTTGCAGCTATATTTTGTATTTATTTTAGTTATATCAAGTTAAACTAAATGTTTTGTTTCAACATTTATTTTATTTTAAGTTAGGTTTGCGACATTTAGTACATTTGTAACAATTTGTAATATTCTACAAATGTTTCTAGAACCTGTATAGGTTTCCAGATTTTTGCAAATGTTTTTGTATGACTTTTAAGGATTTCTTTTTCTTTTTCTTTTCATAACCATAAACTAAAACAGGGGCATTGAGTCGTAAAGATTGAGAACTATTGAACTAAAGTTTTTAGCATTAGGAATCGGTTCCCAAAAACAACCATACAAAAACAATGTTAGAGAAACATCTTTGTTTGCTGCGATGGCTCTCATATTGAAGGTGCAGGTTCAAATCTGACTGAAACATGGCTGATTCCGTCGTCTCCTGTGTCAATAAAAAGTGGCAAACTAAACTAAAGCTACTTTTCCACTGTCAGGCCAAACCGTTCTTGTTGCTTAACCATTCCATTTCGTGATAACGGAGCTCTTTGGAAATTTAATACAAATGCTTCTAAAAATTCCGGGCCAAGAACGGTTTGATTAGTTCCGATTTTAAACACATTCTCAACTGTTGCTTCTGCAGTTCCAGGATGCCCCGCAACAGAAACAAGCTCTCAAGGTCTGTGGATTTGCATGGCCGGCAGGTGTTCATCTAACACAGAAGATGCACCATCAGATCCATAGCAAGAGCTCCAGATTTATCCCGTTTAATCAATGCACGCCTGGAGAGCAGACGCCAGCTCGAATACCGACTCCACGGCGTGCACAGGCCTCGGGTACCGAGTCAGCGGACGCTTCTGAATTAAAGCAGAGTGCGTGGATGGGTAAGAATTATGAGGCTGGATCTTGGAGAGACAGAACAGCCTCCATGGGCTTCTCACCAGCCAAGTAATAACCTGCAATCAGGCAATTATTCCCTCTCTGCAGTATGCAGGTGAGCTGAAGCTTCATCCCGCTAATGAACACGAGGAAACGGCTTACATTTCCCCGTAGGCCTCGCACTGCACTCTTAATACGCCAGCTTTATGACGCTCAGATGTGTTTGTTAACTTAACTCTTAACTGTGCGCCGTTATGTCTGACCGCTGGGGAAGGCTGGAGCTTTGAGGAGAAAATAGGAGGCTTGAAAGCTGGTGTGTAAAATATGGATGTAAACCAACCTGTTATCACACTTCAGCCCACGGCCTACGGCAAATGGAGTGGGGAGGGTTTCACACACACACACACACACACACACACATGCGCGCACACAAAGAGCTCTCTCTTAAAGATAAAGGTTCTTCTATGCACTCTTGCGCTTTGGGTTCAGCTTATCAAGAACCATTTTTGCTGTATAGGGTTTTTGAGTCAGTAATATGTTCCCTCTGAGAATAATAAGCGCTGGATGTTACATTACAGTTTCAAAAACATAAAGAAATCTGTCAGACTGCAAACTTTTGAATGGTAGTTTGTCGCTGCTCTTCACATGATGATCCAAATTAGTTATTTTCTTAATACATGTTATTGATTTTACTTTGAATGATTTCTCAATGCATGCATTCCAAACAAAAGCATTGTTGTCTTTACAATCTTTCATCGTAATATAATAACTTGCTCCACCTCTGAAGTGGCTTTCCTTTTCTGCTGATGTCACCAAGCAATTTTTCAAGCAATCCCAGCATTCATTTTACATTTACATTTATGCATTTAGCAGAGGCTTTTATCCAAAGCAACTTGCATTCAATCAATTTCCAAAAATTCAGTCAATTGAAAATAATTGGGATGAGCACTACCACTTATTTTCATTTCAGTCTGAAATCAGTACCAATGTACATCGTTAAGGGAAAGTTTTCTGAGAGTAAAATGGCTAATTATAGTTATTTAGCATTATATTTGGAAGTCAACAGTCACTTTTTTTTTTTAAAGGATTAGTTCACTTCAAAATTAATTTTTTAGAACAGTCGAAAAGAAATGAAGGTTTTTGAGGAAAACATTCCAGGATTTTTCTCCATATAGTGGACTTCACTGAGGTTCAAGTCAAGTCAAGTCAAATTTATTTATATAGCGCTTTTACAATTGGTAATTGTTTCAAAGCAGCTTTACATATTAGAAGCACAGAAAAAAGGGAAGTGGTTAAAAATAAGCTGTACAAACAAGCGTGGTAATATGTAACATATACAAGATGGTGCTACATTAAGCCAATGTCGGCTGACTCCCAGGGGTGGAAAAAACCCCCTAGGAGAAAAACCCAGCGTGTCAACAGGTTGAAGGTCCAAATGTCAGTTTCAGTGCAGCTTCAAAGAGCTCTACATGATCCCAGACGAGGAATAAGGGTCTTATCTAGAGAAACCATCGGTCATTTTCTAAAAAAAAATAAAAAAATAATATACTTTTTAACCACAAATGCTTATCACACGTGACGATCTTATTTTCTCCTCCAACTTCAAAATTGACCAAGACATCGTTGTTTTATCTTTTTTTGTAAAGGCTGTTTGACTCCACGGTTTGCTTTGTAAACACTTGCTCGGTATTTCCTTTCCAAAGTACTTTGGTACTGACCTTTCCAACGTGATTACGTAATGCGTGGCGCATCACAGCAGTGCAAGACGAGCATTTGTGGTTAAAAAAAGTGTATAATTTTTTATTTTATTTGCTTAGAAAATGACCAATTGTTAAGCTAGATAAGACTCTTATTCCTCGTCTGGGATCATGTAGAGCTCTTTGAAGCTGCACTGAAACTGACATTTGGACCTTCAACCCGTTGAACCCCAGTGAAGTCCACTATATGGAGAAAAATCCTGGAATGTTTTCCTCAAAAACCTTAATTTCTTTTCAACTGAAGAGAGAAAGACATGAACATCTTGGATGACATGGGGGTGAGTAAATTATCAGGAAATTGTCATTCTGAAGTGAACTAATCATTTAATACAAAGATTATAAGCATGACTTTTTTAATGTTAAATTAGTAAAAAAATACACTCAATGTACAAAATCAAAATCATGAAGAAAATCGCACTGGGCTATTTTTGGGCTGCTTTTGTTGCACAGATCTCACAACCCTGGTTTCCATCCATGCTGAATACTGTATTGTTAGTTGGTTGGAGTCCCTACCGGACATAAAGTCTGCTGATTAAATGTGTGATTGCACGTGTGCACCACGAACACAAAGGTGTCCTTAGGAACACGTTTTCCACCTGGAGCCATTTGACACCTGTCAGTGTCAAGAGGTGTGACCTCTGATCTAAATATATCACTAATAAGTGTGTAAGATGCCACTTTGAATATGAACTCTGAAGTGTAAACTTGCGCGTTGGCCTCAGGGTTTGAACTCAGCGTGGCTCTGGTGTCCTTTTTGCCTTTCATATGCTTCGAATCATGTGGAGAAACTGTATGTAAATACATGCATTTAGCGTGAGACACACTTTTAGTCTCTGTATTGCGGCAAATAACAAGATACAATGAAAAATATGCGCTTGAGAGATTCTTTCCTCCTCAGTGCATAACTTACATTTTACTCTTATATTCTTTATTCTGTAAATGTTATGAATTTAAATTCATGCGCATATTTCCATTTGCGCAAAAACAGTCACGGTAAAACTTAAGATGCATGTCAAAACAGGCAAAGCACAACAAAGAAATGAGTTCAAAGAAATGAATCAAATATTTGTTGTTCAACATCCAAGTTATGTAAGAAAGTATATTTGATAGGAATAGCAATTGTAATGGGATCTTAATACATAACAATAACATCATGACCTGACCTGTTAACACTTAGATTGTGCTTTTGTTGTTCTTTATTGTCTATAATTTAGTGATTTTAATGCTGCTGTAGAAATGTTGACAAAGTTATATGCAGTTTAGTTTTTACAGTATATATTAAACCTGGCAGAAGAGATTTATATCTCAATGGGAATATTCCTGGTAAAATAAAGAAATACAATTTTGGCACACAATTCATACAAAAATTTCCTTTTTTTTTTTTTTTAATTTTTTTAATTTGGCAGAAATATGACTTGCTGGTATCACTCTAGTAATAGGTAGTAAACAGCATGCAATTGAAAAAATGTCAATTGCAAAATTTCAAAGTCTGTATCCTGTGTAACAAAAACCTTAACATTGAGATGAAATTAACTCGAAATCCTATACTGTGTCATATTTGATACCCAGATCTTCAAGGCCTAAAATTATAATCATCACGATCAAATCTTCACTGATAAACCTGTCGCACACAATCTCTTCCAGTCCTTCTGTCGTCTGATTGATAGTTTACACTTTATTATCTAGTAAAAAGTATAATTGTACAAGCGTTCTCCTTCAGCTTGTGCTTCATGTGTCTTTCTGCTGTCATATCTCTGCTGATTTTATCAAGTAAACATAAGAATAACTTTAATATTGTTAGTAACATTTCAAGATGAACACTTACTGGACTGAAGCATCTCAGGTTTACTTGATTATCCAGACATCATTTTATAGAAAAATCACGTTCAAATATGAGTATCAAATATGATCATCAGGCTTTTGAGGAAGGTTTATTTGTTCATCTCTCAAGCCATATAAATACCAGCATCTGCTCCAAAATGCGTATTTTTGCTTTCAATATGGCCTATATCATACTATATGAAGTATAAAAACTTGATGTATCAAATATGACATTACAGGGTAAAATGAGCTCAAATAGATGATTGATTCAGCTCAAATGTATTCAAAATCTCACTCCAACCAGGTGAACAAAGTTTGCAACCCTGAAATACTTGTTGTCATATTTTTCTACTCTCAATGCACACCAAATATTAATGAACAGCAATACCAAATTTCATAGTCATAGCCAAACTCCAGAATTATGTAAACAAGCTTCATTATGATGAGTGATGGCGGTAATATCGGCGCTCGTGAGTCTGCGACAGGTTTGGTGTCGTGTGTGTGTGTGTGTGTGATGGGGTCCTCGGGGTGTGATGCTGCGGGAGCTTCTAATCTTCAGCACTGCTAACATGAGCAGAAAGTGTGGTGAGCTCAGCCCTCCTGCTCGCTCACGGCTGCTTCGGGCCTCTGGGACGTGTGAAAATATATCTCTAGCACTCTCTCCGACCGCCGCATGCCTGCCACCAATTTGCTGAAGCTATGCAACAGAGCTTATTGAACTTTGCATGCAATATACGATAACCAGGTCGCTGTGGGATTCAGAATTGGCTTCATTTCTTTGGTGTGTTTTTTTCTGCTGATGACACTGGCTTGTTTGTTTGAAATGTGTCCTTTTTCTCCAGGGGCTGGAAAGTGCTGATGAACCCTGTCGTACGGAGAGGTGCCGGCCTGATGGGATGATGGGAAGGAGGAATGAAGTGAGACGGAGAGAGATCTTCAGATCTCAGCACAAAGGCAGTATGGTAATTAATGTGGACAACTGCTTTGTTTTTGACTCATTAGGCTCCACTTCTCACACTCACACTATAGAGAACGACTGTTTTTATGTCTTTCTTGCACTCAATGTGTTTGGTGTCTGTTGATGTGCAGTGCACCTGTATTTGATACCAGTATTTGATTTTTTGTAAGTTTACATACACTATAAAGCATTGGAATGTCATTCTTTAAATGATATTAGGCTTATGGTTTTATTCAGAAAAGTTTTTTGTCTGTCAAATAACAAACTAAAAGAGCATATATAATTGCTTTACTTTTTATATATGTTGTAAGATAAATTTGGATAAATTATTGTATGGATTTTTCTTTATTGAAGTCAGACACCTTTATCCAAATCCATTTTTAATCTATAGATAAGACACTGCAAAAATTATTAAATTTTAATAATCTTAGTATTTTAGTTCATCTTCTAGTAAAAAATATCTAAACATCCTTGACACAATATAAAGTTCTCTTTTTTTCTCACCCCATTGGCAAATATGGCCAGTCATATGCTTAAAGCAAATAATAATAATTTGCTAATGTAGCTGGGAAGAATGAACATATATATATATATATATATATATATATATATATATATATATATATATATATATATATATATATATATATATATATATATATATATATATATATATATATATATATATATATATATATATATCTCAACATATATTCTCTGAAAACAAGTTTTAATGTTTTGTGCAGTTTAGCTTAACCTTCTGATATTGTTCATTTGGGAGTCACACTTGTTCACAGTCAAAAGTGACCAAACATCTGAAATGCAACTTTTTTCTTTTTTTTCAGTAAAATCAATGTAACATATTTTTGTTCAATAATATTTTTTCTTTTCTCTTTTCTATTTTGAGAGAATTTTATGTTACCAATTAATATTTATGCAGTAATTATTATAATTTTTCCCATTAAAAAATAATACAAATAATACTTTTTCAACTGTATTTCTATTTTTTTGTTGTATTTTATGTTAAAATAGAGACTTTTAAAATCCAAGTGTCATCTGGTGGGAGTATAAAAAAGAAAAACATCTGTAATGCTGTGGTTTAACCACTAGATTCCTATATAGCTCTATATAAAGAGGCTTGTAAATTCTATAGTTGTTTTTAAACTTACTTTTATTAAGTTCTGGATTTGGAGATGTATGTATTATATATATATATATATATATATATATATATATATATATATATATATATATATATATATATATATATATATATATATATATATATATATATATATATATATATATATATATATATATATATATATATATATATATATATATATATATATATATATATATATACACACTGTACACCCACACACACCCACACATTCCCAAAGACTACTTTTTGTCAAGGTTTAGATATTTTGTTTGAAATGTTGATTTGAAGTGTCAGTTTTTCCATTAATCTTACAACAGTCAATGTATGTGTATTTTGCACTCTTGATATTCACTGCCTCTTCTTTTTTTTTCTGCATCATAGCTGATTTGTAGATTGTACACCCCAAAAAATTGCTCTCTTTTTTCATATTTTTCGTATTTCCCCTTTATTTCCTAAGGCTGCTGTTTCTATTATTTATTTATTTATTTATTTATTTATTTATTACGAGCATTTAGCTTTTTCAAATCAAGTCCAGGTTTTTTTTTTTTTTGGTCACATTGCAACTTCCACAAAAGTCACTAGTTTTGTACCATTCTTATGAAGTAGCATTTAAAAAAGAAAGAAAAAAAGAAAGAAAAAAAATGGTCTAAAGTGACCAAACAACACCAGAGATGTTTCTTATTTTAAGGCTGTTTTGATATTTTAATTGGAAAACTAGATAAAAAATACTAACCAAGAAAAGTATTTTTTATAAAGGTATTTTTATTTGTGTGTTTCCTAGGAATCGAACATTACCAAAGTACAGGATCATTGAACGGATGACGGATCACCTGCAGTCTATTCACTGGCTGCTTGATGCATATTGCACAAAAAACTGGTAAGAGCATTTATCAATATTTTACACTTAATTCCTTTTGTTTTCTGCACAATTGTGGCCCACAAATAGTAAAATAGCATGCAAAAACAGAACAAAATGCAGTTGGAATAACTAGAATTGACCAGAATAAGCTGCAAAACAGTCAAACTCTGGCTAGGACTCTGCTGGTTCATGTAAGGCTGATCTCTCAGTGGTCAATATTGGTGCCACTGCTTTCCACAGTTAATGACATTTTCCTTAGGCAACACCTTCACCGAGAGCAGCAGTGACCTCTGCTCGCGTCCCCTGAGGTCAATGCCGGACCCTTGACCTCTCCAAGTCAGAGGTCTCGGCCAATTGCAATCGACGTCCAAACAGACGGAAAACTGCGATGGCCTACAGATAAACTCCCTGTTCAGCTCATTATATCCTGATCGGCTTTGTCCTAAACAAACCTGCGTTTGAGCAATGAAATATCTTCTTTCCCTCCTCCAAAACATGCTTGTTTCCAAAACAAGTAGTTTCACAAATATGAGCAAAGACATCACAATTTTTTTTTCTTAGGAGTCTGTGAATATTCTGTGAATTTGTGTGTCTGTTCATGTACAGTATGTAGGTGGTTGCTAGGAGTACCGGATGGTTGCTAGGGAGTTGCTAGGTGGTTGCTGTAGTGCTCTGGGTTGTTTGTAGGCCATTGCGAGGTGGTTTGCTACAAAGTTCTGGGTGGTTGCTGGGAAGTGGTTTTGGATGGTTGCTAGCAAGTTGCTAGTAGCTGTTTGCAATGGTGCACTGGATGGTTTGTAAGGTGGTTGCAAAAGTGTTTTGTGTGATTGTTAAGGCATATCTAGATAGTTGCTAGAAAGCTTTGGGTGGTTGCTAGGGAGTTGCTACTGGGTGTTCGCGATGGTGCACTGGGTGGTTTGTAGGGCATTGTAAGGTGGTTACAAAAGTGTTTTCTGTGATTGCTTGGGAGTTTTTGGTGGTTGCTAGGGAGTTGCTAGGGTGTTTTGGGTGGTTGCTAGGGAGTTACTACTAGGTGTTTGCAAGGTGGTTTGCTACAAAGTACTGTGTGGTTGCTAGGAAGTTTTTGGTGGTTGCTGGGGTGTTTTGGGTTGGTGGTTGCTAGGGAGTTGCTAGGTGGTTGCTGTAGTGCTCTGGGTTGTTTGTAGGCCATTGCGAGGTGGTTTGCTACAAAGTTCTGGGTGGTTGCTGGGAAGTGGTTTTGGATGGTTGCTAGCAAGTTGCTAGTAGCTGTTTGCTATGGTGCACTGGGTGGTTTGTAAGGTGGTTGCAAAAGTGTTCTTTGTGATTAAAGCATATCTAGATAGTTGCTAGAAAGCTTTGGGTGGTTGCTAGGGAGTTGCTACTGGGTGTTTGCGATGGTGCACTGCGTGGTTTGTAGGGCATTGTAAGGTGGTTACAAAAGTGTTTTTTGTGATTGCTTGGGAGTTTTTGGTAGTTGCTAGGGAGTTGCTACTGGGTGTTTCCGATGGTGCACTGGGTGGTTTGTAGGGCATTGCAAAGTGTTGCTAAAGTGTTCTGTGTGATTGCTAGGTGGTTGCTAGGGAGTTGCTAGGGTGTTTTGGGTGGTTGCTAGGGAGTTACTACTAGGTGTTTGCAAGGTGGTTTGCTACAAAGTACTGTGTGGTTGCTAGGAAGTTTTGGGTGTTGCTAAAGTGTTTTGGGTGATTGCTAGGGAGTTTTTGGTGGTTGCTAGGGAGTTGCTACTGGGTGGTTTGTAGGACATTGAAAGGTGGTTGCAAATGTGTTCTGTGTGATTGCTAAGGCTTATCTAGGTGGTTGCTAGGAAGTTTTGGGTGGTTGCTAGGTGGCTATTAGGGTATTTGGGTGGTTTGTCGGGGCATTGCAAGGTGTTGCTAAAGTGTTCTGTGTGATTGCTAGTTCGTTGCTAGGGAGTTGTGGGTGGTTGCTCAGGAGTTGCTAGGTGGTTTCTAGGGAGTTTTGGGTGGTTTAGGGCATTGCAAGTTGGTTGCATTATATCCTGATAGGCTTTCAAACCTGTGCATTGTCATATTTTTCTTTTCTTACAAGTGATTTCACAAGTATGAGCAACAGCATCTCAATTGTTTTTTTATAGGAGACTGTGTGAATATTCTGTGAATGTGTGTGTATGTTTATTTGTTTGTGTTTGCGTTGGCGCGTGTGTGCTTGCATCTCTGCCGGCCAGCATTTGTACGTGCCCAAATGTGCGAGAGGAAGGTGGAGGTGAAAAGCAGGATTAGAGGAGGCTGAAATATTTTGAGGATGGACTGCGAGGCTGAGCGATTCACCAGCCAACAATCTCAGCTTCACACATCAGTTGACTGGAGCTCAACGGCTGGCTTAAGAGGACATCTTTGCTTGGCTACACAGACGTTGACTCTTAAAAGGCTGCAGATGAGAGAACAAGAAAGCTAAAAATAATGGTCACTTGCAAAGGAAAACAAGCAATTGCCTCCCTTGTTTTTGACTTAAAGGGATAGTTCACCCAAAAATGAAAAAAAATTGCCATCATTTACTCACCCTCAAGTTGTTCCAAACCTGAATGAATTTCTTTCTTCTATCTGTTATTCTTTAAAATATCTTCTTTTGTGTTCAACTGGAGAAAGAAACTTATACAGGTTTGTAACAACTTGAGGGTGAGTAAATGATGACAAAATGTTCATTTTTGGGTGAACTATCCATAATATGGGACCTATTATGTAAAATTCACTTTTATACGGTGTTTGAACACAGATGTGTGTCCACAGTGTGTGAGAACAACCATCCTATAATCTGCGATTCCAGATTTCCCACTACTCTTACTTATTAGCCCTATTAGCATAGACCCCGCCCTGAGTGATCTGTACACAGTTCGCCATGTTTATCTCCTCTCCAGAGCATTTAACAGCAGCATTCAAGTAAGAAATGTATTCTTATTAAAGCTACTAAAGTTATTCAGTCAAGAGCAGTAAGAGATTTTCTGTTTTTCTTTTATTGTTTGGTTCATATTAACAGCTTTAGGTACTGTATATTACTCTGCTTTCACTTTAATACACAGATCTAATATACACATGTGATTTCTTTCCCTGCTGTTTATGTTCACAGACATAACCAACTGTGTTTATGTGAACTTTGTTTTTTTTGACACAACCTTGTGTGTATTTCACAGTTTAAGTGCAATAAGACGTGAAATAGAACTTAGTTTGATACTCACAGGACGCGCTGTCTGTGTGTGTGCTTCATATGTGTGCGCTCAGAAAACCATATATGAGAAGTTCAAACTGTTATGGCTTTAAAAAGCATGCAAGTAATTAACTTTCATGATAACCAAGAACTGCAATGTCGCGTGAGCGTGACTGCGACCGCGATAGAGATGATAATCAAAACCAAACTGATGTTTTGCTAGTTTTTGACAGAGTATCCGAGGCACAAGCTGTACTGGCTCTGCCCTTTTTCTGGAAAGGGGGCGGGGAGCAGCAGCTCATTTGCATTTAAAGACACATGCATGTTTTTCCTTGCACTCAAAAATGGGCATTTACAACATGATATAATAAATGATCTGTGGGGTATTTTGAGCTGAAACTTCACAGATACATTCTGGTGACACCAGAGACTTGTGAAAAGGGGCATAATAGGTCCCCTTTAAGGCATCTACCTGCTGCTTGTTGAGTTGCTGAGCACCCTCAAATCTCTGATATTCTAGTCTTTAGATGGCTCGTTTTCTACTCTTTTTCATGTTTCTTCGTCCACCAGCTGAAGGTCTGATCACCTAGTAAATTAATCAAGAAATCATTCATGTCCATGGCATAAACAGTGCAAGATATGTTCCAAAGTTTAACATGCATGCACAGTTAGTGAGCACAACTATTCATTTGTTCTTGTTTTGTAGTGAAATTGTCTGTATGCAGGTAAGTAATGATCATTTACAGGTGAATGCTTCATATCTTTTAAAACTCGAATGTCCATCATACTTGAAGAATTGCTTCTCACAGTGCGTTTCTAGTTCTTGCAGCTTTACTGTGAATGCTTGAGTGTAGCCTGGACAATGAAGACGCCTCATTCCCCGAGAAGACAAAAGGTCACATGCACACTTTTCCCCAGTGTGCTTATGAAAAAAAAAAAAAAAAAAAAAAAATCTGTGACACAGATGGCGATGCCAAATCCATTGCAGGTGCCCTATGCGCGGAGGCCGAACAAAGACATTCCCTGCTCGGGGAATACTGCTTTGTGTTGTGTTGTGCTGAAATGTCTGCATCAAGCCAACACAATCAATAGCTCAGAACAATGTCACGCATTAACCCCGACAATTTACCTCCTTAAGATTTCGACAGCGCTCACCTGCGTGACAATTAAACGCTTAACAAACGATCCCCGATTCTTGGGCTGTGAAAAAATCCTGATTGTGGCACCTTTAAGTCCTTTTCACAGCCGAGGGGAAGCGTCTCGAGCAACATGAATGCCCTTTTAACGATTTCCTGCTTCATTCAGGCCCTATTCAGCAGCACAAGTGTATGTGGAGTTCATTTCCCTGCTGTTTCAGCCCTACTCGAGAGCTCTCCAGCTTAAATGACCCTGAAGTAGTCATTCATCGTCTCAATAGCCTGGCCGCGGCACCTCAAGAAACTCACCGCGTGCTTAACCGACAATAAAACCCGCAGCTCTCTTTTCGTCCTTGAAAGGGAAGAACGCTATCTTCGATCAACAATTGGGCAATTAATCACAGCGGCTGGGGATGCAGACTTCCCTGGCACAAGGAAAAGGCCAAATGTGAATTAAAAGCCTGACTGTTTATGAGGGCGAAGTCCAGTGCGTTTTCTTTTAACAGGGAAGGATTTATTATTCCCAAAATCTCGGAAAAGGCGGAGTGGGTGTGGGGCTTCGGGCAGAAGCTATTCTCATCATTTGGAGAAAGGGTTTTTTTTTTTCTGTGTCTCTCGCTTTTTTTTTTTTTTCTTGGAATCTAGATTTAATTTAGTTGCCGATGTCGCTATCAGTGGCGAACAAGCTGGCAGCGCCAGCGGTCTGACGGTCCCTGATAAGCGCAGTGCTCCCAGCTAAGCCTGATTAGTGTTGGCCCCTAAAAGGCTTTGTTATGAGAGGCAAATAGACTGTGGAACAGCAGCCTGGGACCTCACTGATATCAACAATCACAGAGCGAACCCTAACCCCCACCCCTCTGGCTTTCCAGAGCACTAGTCTGAGGAATACCATCTGTGCGTGAGAGACTGAAGAAAGAGTGAGAGATTTTTGTCTTCTGTATCAGAGGCTCTCAACTGGTTTGGCTTCAGGACTCAGATTATATGTTGGACGTCAAGTGGCGACCCGAGACGGTATCAGAATTGCTCATCGTTCAGCAAACTAAAATGTCTTTAAAATTAGACATCAAAATAAAATGCATTAAATGTTTTTTTGCTATATACTTTTCTTCATGTTTTTTGAGAGTGAGGCATTGTTGCATCTTGGCAATGAATGTGAACTTGAACCAAAAACAGAATTTTTCTGTAAGATGATTATAGAAGACTTATACCTTCTATATCAGGGAAGCTCAACTGGTTTCTCATTAAATATATAGTGAACATCAAGCGGTAGCCCAAGAAAGAATCGAAATTGCTCATCGTTCAGCAAACAAAATGTACTTTTGTAGGCTTGTTCATGGTTTTTGTGAACGAGGCTTGCATGCAACCTGTGCATGTTGGCATTGAAGGTGAACTTGCACCAAAAACAGATTTTTTTTCTATAAGATGATTATGTAAGACTTTTGTCTTCTATATCAGGGACACTCAACTGGTTTGTCCTAATATATATATAAGTGGCGGCCCAAGATTGTATCAAAATTGCTCATTGTTCGGCAAACTAAATGTACTTTTGTAGGTTTTTTCATAGTTGTTAGGAATGAGGTTTGCATGCAATGTGTGCATGTTGCATGGAATGTGAACTTGAACCAAAATAGAGAGGGTTTTTTTTCTATAAGAAGATTAAAAAATTGGTGTATTATGAGCTTCTAAATGCTCTCAACCATGTTTTATTCTCATTGTGATAGAACAATAAGTACTTTTGTAGGTTCAGTCATAGTTTTTGAGAGTGAGGCTTGCATGCAACTGGTGAATGTTGGCATTGAAGGGAACTTGCACCAAAATATTGTTTTTATTTCCTTCCATAATGTTCTTATAGAAGATTTTAGTCTTCTATATCAGGGGATCTCAATTGTTTTGGCTTCAGGGCTTTTATATTAGACATCAATTGGCAACAGTATCAGAACTGCTTAATGTTCTATTCTAAACTATAATGTTTATTACAAATCATTCACACTTCAGTATTCCATAAAAAAACAAGAGTTGTTTTTCATGCAAACTTTGTATTCATTTTCCTATCCTAACTATGCATGAGTATATCTTTAGTTGCATGTTGTTATTTTTCATTTAGCATCCAGTAGTTTGATATGCATGAGAAAAAGCATGCATTTCGTCCAGTGCAATGATATTTTTGGCATTTAACAAATGCAGTAGCTTCAGCGTCACCTAAAAAAAAAAAAAGCAAAGCAAAATGAACAAAACAAAGAAGCAACACCTTCCTGTCCTACAGAAAACCTTCCATCGGTCGCTTGTAAAGTGCGAAACAAAACCAAGCGTATCTGCAGACAGGAGCGGTGCGAATGACTGCGGGCTGTAATGTATTCCTGCTCGCTGGCAGCAGAGACCCTCTTTACACACTCTACAGGTTTTCTTTGTTCCCGCAGACAGAGATGAATCCCCCTCCTCTCCCGGACCCTCTCCCCCCTCCGAACTCGGGGCCGCTGGTGGGGACGCCTTTGTTCACTTCCCTCCATTATGTGAGCCATTACCATGGCGCTCCGTATTTAAATGCGCATATTGATGACCTTAAATAAAGAAAATATTAATGAAAGTATAACAAAGACAGAGTGAAAGAAGTTGTGAATGATTTTTTTTTTCAAAAAAGAGAGGTGAAAAAGTTATTCTGGATATTCTTCGGAGCTGCTCACAAAAGAGGAAATGAGCTGTTTGGAATATTTTAAATTTAATAAGGCCATGAGGTTTTACAGGGAAATATGTATTATTGAATCTGCATAAACAAATATGAATGGATAAGTAAAGGCTGAAAACTTTAGTCAAGAAAAATGGGCAATGCATTTGTGGATTCACATCTTGATGATATTTTATCTGCATTTTATTTTATTTTTCAGGTTTTGGAATACTTCAGAATAAATACAGATCTGTTTATTTGCACAGTTAATAATTTTGCCTCGTCCCTGAAAGATTGTGTTTACAGTCATGCACTTACAATGGGCGTGTATAGGTGGAAAGACATTTCACAAGTGCTCAAATGGATTTATCCATACAAAATTGAGTGTTTTTTCATCTGTAAAGTGTCTAAATCACTCTAAACACATGTATTAATAATAAATAGTAAGTCTAATCTTTAAGTTGCTATAGTGTGTATTGTGACATGTATCCTCATACATTACCCCATAGACTTCCATCATAAGTGCATCACTGCTTTTACTGAAGAGCCATAAACTGAAGTTGAAAACATTTTGTGTGCTAATAGAAATAGTTTAACAGGTGTTGGACCTGTAACTTAATTTTAATTGGGAACCATGTGCAAATGTGCTTTAATGTGTGTTCCTGTTGCTGTCTAACTATCTTTCTCTCTCTGTGTGTGTGTGTGTGTGTGTGTGTTGTTGAAGTATTTTAAGGGGGAATAATAGTGATGCACAGTGAACACAAAGCTGTCATTCCCTCTAGACCTTCTGCTTATGCTGTCCCAGGTGAGAATGACACACAAATTCACAAACAAAGTGTGACTGTAATTTTACTCTTTCTCTCTTTGTTGTAATGACATACTGTGCAGTATATTCTTCTTACTAATTAAAAAAAAAAGAATATGTGAAGCAATATGCAATGATTAATGTTTCAAACATAGCATGCTACATTGTTGTCATGTGACCTCATTATGTTGCATGTTTAATACAGTAATTGTTCAGTTATCCAGTGTCTTAGAAAATAGCAAGTTATTTTGTTTATTTTTATCCAGTTTTGAATAAAAAATTTGTAACTTTACTGAAACTAAACTTAAACTATAATCATTTGTCGCAACATATTTTATTGGATTTTTTTCATTAAAATAAAGCTGAAATAAAATATAAATATACAATTTTTTTTTTTTTTTACTTTTTAACTTAAACTTAAAAATGAGAAATGTTGCATGCAACTAAAAGTATAAGTTTAAGTACTGAAATTACTAAAATTGAAATAAAAAATCTAATAAAACTGACTAAACTAATAAAACTGACAAAAGCACATAATAGAATTAAATTAATTCACTCAACTTTTTGAGTTCTTTTGCACTGACTCAGTTAAGTTGTATATACGTAGAATATTAAGTTTGTTCAACTTGACAAATTTAATGTTGTTAGTTGGATTAACTTTATGAAAGTAAGGTGAACTTAAAGTTTTCAGTACAGGCACTCCCTGTAAAATGTTTTTATTCACTAAACTTTTTGAGGTAACAATTTCCACTGACTTTTAATTACTTAGAATATTAAGTATTTCAACTTGACAAATTTAGGTAATTGAGCTTATAAAGTTTAGTTGGAATAACTTTATGAAAGTAGGGTAAACTTAATTTTTTTTGTTTTCAGTACCAAAGCTTGTGTTCATTTAACTTACATTTTTGAGTTATCATTTTACACTGACTCTAAGTTGCATTGACAAATTTAGTTATTTGAACTTAGTTTAATAGTTTTCAATACCAAAGTTCATGTTCATGTAACCTAATTTGGCTTATTTTATTAAATCAACCAAATAAATATTTTCTTTAAATTGTTATTTTATGTCAATTGTAAATAATTATTTTATTTCAAATGTTTCAGCCATTATTCCCTTTTAAATTAATTTCTACTGCAAATAATAATTTATCCGATTTGGCCACTATTAAAGTTAATGAAACTACTTTTTTTTTTATTACAGTGTACTAAAATTTACAGTGTGCTAATTCAGAATATTGATAAATACTATAGGATAATACATAAATAATACTAAAATAACACTGTTCGAGCTGGATTAGCACTACTCTGACTTCTCTTTCACTCCTACATTGGTGCATTTGAAAGACACTTTCATCCCAAGTATTTATTTATTGCATTCAAGCTATACATTTTATCAGTATATACATCCTCTGTGGAGCTAACCCATGAATCTTGGGTTTGCTAGCGACAAGTTGAGCTTCAGAAGCACGTGTTGCATCTTCTAAACTGTTTGATTCGATAGGCTCACAGTCCTTGACAGCAATGAGTACTTTCAGTGGCCGGGGCCAATTAAGAAAGTACTACACTGCTGAAGTGTCACACTTTTTGCAACAGTCTCCAGTGTGTTTACAATCTGCTTCTGACATGCATTCATTCCCAGGTGAGGATCTGCCCCCCTCTCGTGCATGTTTAACCCAAAACCCAGACCTCCGCAGGGGCCTTGGGATCCAGGCTCCCAGTGGGACGCAAACACAGATGCCAGCAGTGGTTTATTCCCCAGTAAGGCTCACAGCAGTGTACTATCCAGCCATAACACACACACCCCCAGGGGAACCCACCTCATCTTAAGAGCATCGCGAAGCATTATGGGTCAGGGTGGAAGTACTGGATCACGGTCTGCTGGATGTGCTTTCACTCCAGTTGTAGATGCGAACACTTGCGCTGGCTTCACACAAGATTCACAGCAGCTTATCTAAAGGTTATGATTATGTTTTCTGAAATGGTGTTAAAACTAGAAATTCATCCACAGAGAAAAACAGGCCCAGAATTATTTCAGTTTTGAAAATGTATTAGTTTATATACAGTCATACCAAAAAATTATTCAGACATTTTTGATATAGTGGGTGCAGGACACTATAGTTCATTTATGTAAGTGAGGATAGCAAAATAAAGTGACATATTATACCCAAAAATTCTTCATACAGTGGACTACCAGTAAAATTGATACAAATTTGGAACCAAAAATTATTCAGACACTTTGACCTGAACATGTTTTGCTTAAGTGTTATCTGACATAATTAAAATTAATTTATTCTGAAACAGTTTGACTCTGAGATCTTGTCATATTTTATTAATATATATTTTTTTTTAAACTATACTGAATAAACTGAATTAATGAATTAAATGTTTAAGGTGTCTGAATAAATTTTGGTTTGACTATATGTAGATGATCATGATAAACAAAATGTACATGTACACATTTGTTGGTCACAGAGCTTATTTTCTGCAGTAATCTGAAGGCCAGTGGAAAAATCCAGAGTGGTATTAAAGGGATAGTTCACCCAAAAATAAAAATTATCCCATGATTTACTCACCCTCAAGCCATCCATAGTATATGACTATCTTCTTTCAGACGAACACAACCTGAGATATATTTAAAAATATCCTTAGACCTCCAAGGTTTATAATGGTTGTGAATGGTAGGCCAAATTCTGAAGACCGCACTCAGAATGCACAAGTCGACTTGTGCTAAATGAGTAATCCTCTGACCCAACGTATGATGTTAGATGTAGGAGTATCATAAGCTTAGATGCCTCTCGCGGTTCAAACAAATACGGCTGGGCAACAAACTCTTATATCGAAATCCTCTGACATTTCTCTTTAAAAATTTCTCATTTTAAACTTCTAATTTGTGACCGGTGTTTTGTTTTGCTCTCTCCTCTGCGCTTCCACGTGCGTCATTGTGTCAGGTCAAAGGTTGCTCTTCCGCCCAAATTGACGTACACAGTAGCTCAGAAGCTCATTATTTGAATTAATAAAGTTTTAAATATGGATATTTTTCTTACAAACACGCATCCCTTCGCTTCAAAAGGCCTTTATTAACCCTCCAGAGTCATATGGATTCATTTTTTTCTTGCTTTTCTGTCTTCAGAATTTGACCTACTATTCACAACCCTTATAAACCTTGGAGGACCAAGGATATTTTTAAATATATCTCGGATTGTATTCGTCTGAAAGAAGATAGTCATATACACCTAGGATGGCTTGTATATGTTGTATACGCTCTATAGCTCTTAAACTCTTGCCTGTAAATACTTTGTGGTGCGTTCACACTGACAGAGATTAAATGACTGGAAGTTCCTGTGCCGTTGGTTGCAGGCGTTCCTCTATATCAGGAGACTTATCATGTGACTTCACTTTCATTTTTAGTCATTGCATTTGCATAAAGTTGTGCTCAACTCTGCCGCATTGCTACAGTAACAGTTGTTCACGTCCAACTCTCATTATTCCTGTAAATCGTGACAGATGAAATGATAGTCAGGAAATTGAACCTTTAGACAAAATTTTTTTTTTAAAAAATTGTCACTGCACGTTTTTAGTTTGTTGATTGTCATATGTGATATATCAGGCTTTTGTGGCCCATATAGTCTGATATAGTGAGAATATGGAGGAAAAAACAGCCCAAACTGAGCAAAAATACGCAATTTGCTGAAAATTCTGATATTTGTGCAAACGCTTTAATTTGATAATAATAACACAGAATGCATCTTTAATAAATTTGTGCATGTGCACCATCTTGGAGCTAGTTGCCCACTTGTAAATCAGCTCATTTTGGGGCGATTGTCATGGTTTCTCAGGTGTATTAATGCCAGTCTCGGCCAGATCTCCATGACGACCGTGTGAGAGGTGTGAGAATGTTCTAGAGGGAACCAACAGGTCCTGATGACGACTGGGCCGCTCGCTCGTTCTTCTCTCACGTTTGCTCCTCCTGAGGCCGTTTCAGACACTTGCTCTCATGAACCGCATCTTCCAGTCACAGCCTGTTCTTAATTGCTGCTCCACTTTTGTTACTGGTCTGAGAACAGCTGTTTTGTTTGTTTGTAATGTAATGGCTTAGTTTAGATTATAAAGGAGAACTTGATCATTAATTCTGGTCAAGAACTGGTTTGCTCATGAGGCTTTCACACCAACAGTAGCTGGAAACATTCATTTTCAACTGGGATTTTGAGGAGTCATGAGCAACTGCTAGAGACTGGATAAATGTCTGTCTAATATATATATATATATATATATATATATATATATATATATATATATATATATATATATATATATATATAAAATAATTTCTTAATTTCACACACACACACACACACACAGACGCATATATATAAAATATATATATATAATTTATGGTCCTTTAATTTATGGTCCCTATGTGACATTACATCTCGTAATATTTTATTTAAATGTTTTTTTCTTCTCAGTTATTAACAATTTGCATTTTGTTTTTTTAGATGACATTTTATGTTATTTAGTTAATGTTTACATCATTTTTAGTTTATATCATTATTTTTCTGCTTTTTTTGTGTTTGTTTATATGACTGTGCATCTGCTACAAACAAATATTGGTGATTGTGTTTTTGTTTTTTTGCTACCTGTACTATTAGTAAGAACTGTGTGGGTGGGCGGGTGTGTATAGCATCAAAATGCCTCCTGTAATGCCTGAAACGCTATTGCAATAATTGAGTGTATTGAGAGAGCAGAAACATTGATCTGAAAAGCTGTTCTTCATTTGAGAGTGTTTTAAAGAAACTCTGACCTGTCAGAAACACTGCAAAGTCAACTTCATCCTGGCATTATTGCCTGCAACACTGAGAGTTTTATAATCCATATGAAACATGGCGCACTGAAACTGAGGGGGTCATTACTGGTATCCGGCACGTCCCACACAAAGACTTCCAGCGATTCGGAAAATCTTCAAAGCCTCACAGACGCAGCGAGGATGAGAAGAACTCGCCTTGAACCCCGCGCCGCGCCGGCCTGATGTACACGTTTGTTTAATTGAACGAGCCAAACGAACAAAGAGGAGATCAATTGTTGATTTTAATAAGACATTGTTCACGGGTCCCATCATATTTAATTTGATGGCAGAGGGGGGGGTCGTCTAAAGATGAGCGCGCTCGTCCCGTAATGAGCCATTATGCCCGACCCTCCTGGGCAGAAACTAATTGGCGCAGGATTAGCATTGAAGAAACTGGGCGACCCCGAGCTCTCCACTCTTCTTTCTATGTATCAATGACCAGCTAAGTGCCCAGAACGCATTGGGTGCCCAATTTGGAGCTAACCAGCCCCAGCGAGCTTCTTCGACTTCGCACAATTCAAGATTTTCATAAGTTTGGAATCTGTCCCAGTGATAATTTCTTATGGCCAATGGCATGATTGTAACTTGCTTATTCAAGAATATGACTGCCAGTATGGGCTTTCAGTAAAACGTGGCTGCCTATACAGAGGAAAAAATTTAAATCAGTGCTGCCTGACTAGATAAAAAAGGCTGTTGTCTTCCCTTTTGCCAAATAGGTAGGAAAACTTCAACACCCATAATGCACTTGGCATGATGCTGTCCAAGGCCACTCCCACCAGTCTGCAATGCAGTCAAATGCCGCCTTGCTTTAGTAGGAAATACTTCTAAGCAAACTTTTAGTGTTGACTTGTTTTGATCCCGGATGCAATAATTCTAAAGCTGCGTGTCCACCAAAGCGTTTCTTCCAAGGCTAGCTTATTTTCCCAACTGCACCGTGATTTTAAAACACTAGGAGCGTAAGGAGGCTCTGAGCGTCTGTTTCACACTGAAGCACTGAGCACTTGGCGTTTTTTACCAGTTGCCAGTTGAAGAATGTTCAACTTTGGGTAAAATGCAGCGCTCATCACTGTCACTTTGTTCCCAGCTGTCCAATCACAGTGGAGGAGGGGCGGGACAAATACAACACCGACCAACCGCCACATTCCGCTTGTACAATGTCAACAGATGACAACAAGAAGCATAATAATGGAACAAAATAATTTAAAACGAGAACCAGAGCAAATACTTTAAATTGTATCGACATTTTTATATAGAAACAGAAGTACAGAAACAAACTATCTGTGAAATGAGATATTAGTAATACTTCCACGAATATTGAGATTTTGAGTATTTTTGTATCATATCAAGCATTCAAAAAGTTGAAAACTAGCTAAAAAACGCTTTGGTGGACACATGGCCTAAGAGTAAATGATTAGAGGGAATGAGTTACTTTCGGTTTCCAGTGAAGGATCCAATGCATTTTAAGCAGCAGCTAAAGGCTGCTAAGAATTGTAAATACAGAGAGAAAGTTACAGGTTAGAACAGCTGTTGCCACAGTGTTCCATTTGTACCATAATTCTGTTTGAAGAGTAGACAAAGTATTATACAATTTTCAGTGATAAACCTACAGTAACTGTTCTGTTAATAACCCTCTGTCGATCCGACTGTCCGTGGGCTGGGAAACAAAATTGCGGAAGTATCTGTAGTTTTTACAAAAGCCTCAGAGCTGTCAAAAGTCTAGAATTTTTCTGGAAAAAAGAATGTGAATTTCTCTGTCCAGTTAACACAGAGAACGAGTAAACATTGTTCATTTACATATACTTCCGACAGTGTAACAATACAAAGCGATTTAAAATTTTTACTCGGTGTTTCAGGCATTATGCTGCATTCACGCCATGTCGTAATTACCTTAAATAAAGCTCTGTATGCTTTCGAATCACTCTCGTGGTACTTTGATGTCATACTCCGATCGGTCTGCGCAGCGCAGCTTCGAGTCGAACACACGTTAAATCTGCAGTGGTCAGGTGGTACAAGTCGTAAATCTCAGAAAATTACGAGATTACACATTGTAATTACAAGTTCCACAAGCATGTGAAGGCTTTTTACAATTCGGAATCGTTACGGTAATTATGACATTGTATAGTATGGCATTTTGATGCATGGATATATTTTACAGTTCAAAATAAAAAGGTAACATTAATTAAATTAAATATAATCTTAGTTCATGGGTCACACAGGGACTATTGGGAATGCTCTTTTACTGTTTTTTCACTATAAATTACATGCATTCTTGTTTTAAATATAATATATTATTTGTAAAATAAAGTTAATTAATATTATTTACTTCAAAAAAGTTTTTGCAGTAGTTTACAGTAAATATTATTGTAAATATCTTGCTAAATCTAACAAATATTATTTTGTTAACTTCCAGGTAACAAATTAATAGGTTTTTTCCTACAGCATTTTACATTGTTTTTAATTTTTTTATAACATTCATTTTTTGACTGACTGAATTGTGGAAAAAAATATTTTTTTTATGCCTTTTTGCCCCATTTATGATAGGACAGAATGACCTGGAGAGAAATTTTTCAAAACTGATTATTAAAGTCATTTATAGTGTTACTAAAGATTTAAAATAAATGCTGTTCTTTTGAATTTTCTATTCTATTTTCTACAAAAATATTCCGTAGCACAACTGTTTTCAACATCGATCATGTGACTGAAGACTGGAGTAATGATGCTGAAAATTCAGCTTTGATCACAGGAATAAATTACGTTTTATAATATATTTATGTAGGAAACAGTTATTTTAAACTGTAATAATATTTCACTGTTTTTACTGTATTTTTGATCAAATAAATGCAGCCTTGGAAATTTTCAAAAACATTTAAAGGTTTTATCAAGTTTCACTCTTAAAACGGCATCACATCTCTATTTTGTTAATTGCATGTGTTGATAGCACTAATAAGTGAGCAGTCAAGTGCGCGTCGACCAACATGAACACAACGCTACAGGCTGACCCTCAGAAATTAATCAAAACACAGATTCAGTTTAAACACTACAGTGATTTCTTCCATGTCTGAAACATAGTTAAAAAACGTTGATGGCTACGATGTGTCATATTGTGTAGGCACGGCAGATCTCTCCAAACAGATGTTCGTGGAGGGTCTAACTTCATTTAAGTAGGAAGAAATATGTTTTTAATTATCAGACCACCTGGGGGTTGATGGACCCTGCAAGCTTTACGTGGAACAGATGTAGCCATTCTCCTTAATTAAGTTTGATTTCCATTTGACAAATTAAAAAGAATATTCCCCGCACTGTATCAAGGTGTTTCGAGAAGCATTTGTGAATGTTGTCGTCTCATTTTATGCTAAGTTTGTAAACAGTTAATTTGTCATTCTCCTAAAGCATGAGACATTGATAATTGACTCTTAATGAGAACTAGAAAACCAGCGTAAATACTAATTTCCCATATGGGGTAAAGATCTGCCTGGTGAGTATAAAATAACAAACATGTTGTGCGTCTGATATTAGAATTGTTAGCGAAGAGAAGCGATTAGCCAAGGTGAGATTAATCATAATAAGACCTCTCCGGTTGAGATCTCCAGCACCTCTGAGGATCAGGCACACAGAGCAGAATCCTATTAAGGGCATGAACTTACCTGGAAAACCATTATTTAATAAATGCTGTTAGTTTAATGCACCAGTGAGAGATGGGCTGTGTTCTCAATGGAATGCTAGTATACTGCATAGTGCACACTTGTTTTTAAAAACAGTATATGAAGTAGTACATGTTAAACAATAAACAGTACTTAAGTAATGGTTTTCCTTCCAGTTCATGCACCACACTGACAATGGAAGTTTCCCAGGAAATTCCCAGCTTAAATTGTGTAATTTTTTTAAGAAATTCAAACAATAAAAAAGTTTTGTGGCTTTTTAATGTGTCGTGACAGATTGCTGTAGCGATCAGGGATCAGCGATCTGTAGCGATTGCTCAGCTCAAGCGGCTCGTGAAGCGATCATCTCTTCCTGCTTGTTAATTAATAGCATCAAATAAACATGAATGAACATGAGAAGGAATTTTGTTTCAAACGCAGAAAGACGTCAGTTCACATCATTTTTCAAGTTCAAGTCCATCGAGGTTAATCTTCTAACTCCTGACTGCTTTGTCGGACAAAATGGCGGATTCGGCGTTATGATTGGTTAGATCGCTTGTCAATCAAACTCCTGGCAATAACTCGCATTCTAACTTTATATCTCGCAAATCTGACTTTATTTCTCGCAATTCTGACTTTATATCACGTATTTCTGACTTTATATCACGCAATTCTGACATTATTTCTCACAATTCTGACTTTATAACTCGAAATTGTGACTTTATAACACGCAGTTCTGCCATACATAGCATGCATGATGTATACCATGTTATATGATTTAAAATGCAAAATAACTGATCAGCTGATGAGCATGCAACTTGAATTCATGTGACATTATGTAGCAAACTACTACTGTTTGAAATGTTTATGTTGGTAAACATTGGAATATCTCTCAACCATTTGTTGAATTACACAATCAGCATGATGAGGTCATGTGACAATGTTTGAAATCTGTTTCACAAGCTGGTATTTACTTGATGTGAGCTAGATCCTGTGCTGAATACTAAAAGTTTTGCTTTGCCTCTTTCACCTACAGCTAAACGTCTGACCTTCACCTCTCCTTCAGTCATATGGGGGGTTTCGGACTGTGCACAAGTTCATTTTTCGATCCGGTCCTCTTCAACACTGTAATCGCAGCATTTCAACCGTCACTCAGCTCTGACACCATCCACTTTCTCTGAAAGCAGCCTATCGTTGACCAATCAGAAGCTCGCGAGACAGACACCATATGCTCCGCGGCCATAATATCACGCTGAACATTATCATCCTTCCAAACTGCAGGAACAGGGTTCACAAAGCATGTTAAAATATGCAAATAAAGGCTCTTAAGAGCTTGCACAGTGGTTAGTTCCCGAGTCGAATGCTAACGATTATTAATTTGGAGGGTGTTTAATCTCAACGCATGGAAAAGGGCCCTTTTCTGTGGTCAGGAATGTTGATTGGATTTTTTGGAACGCACACTCATGAAAAAAAACTATTTCACATTAGCAAAATAATAACCCAATGACATGGGTCGATTCGTTTTCTTTTCACATATTAGATCAACCAAGTGAGAAATTGGAAAGAAACTGTTGAAGTGTATTTCTCGACTGCTCAACGCTGATAATGAGTCGGGGCGCTAATCCATGAGTCTGCCGGGCTGTCCGAGGTTAAGATGCACGGACGCTCATCATATGTTCGAGGGTCACGTATCCCGACCCGGGCCAGAACATTCTTTAAGAGCACTTTCACATTGGAGTTTACAGTACGTCATTGAACATGGTGAAATCCATTGATTTCAGTAGGGATGAGGATGTCAGTGCTGAAATGAACAAGTTTTAGATGGGTTTTTAGAAGGGTTTTGGGCAGGGAGACCTGCTTAAGACCAACACTACATGTGAATAGGGTAAAAAAGTTTAATTAACAGATCTCACCATACTTTCCCCAATGATTAATCACAATACATTAAGACAATTGGTTGGTATCAAAAGTTTTCTGAAATGTTATGTTTAAATATGCAAATGTTGCATCATCTAATTAAATATGTGCTCATTTACATATGTTTCCAGAACAGAAATCTGAGCATTGGATAAATCCGGGTTCAAAATTATTGTTTGATTTTGAGAGGAGATTTTGGATTTCTCTTTTTATCACTCCATAAATCAGAAAATACTGTCAACAGCCAGAAAATGAATAAATCTTCACCATGTTCTTAGGAATAAAATGTTCTATATATCAGGTGAATGATATATGAAGAAACCCTTCAGAATATAGAGAGGAATAAAGCTGTAAAGTTTGGTGAATGTAAAGCTGCTGAAGTGGAGATTTCTGACTCACCGCCTTGAAATCTACAGATGCAAATAGATAAAGTGTAATAAACACTTAAAGGGGTATTTTGGATGTTTTATTTCCACTAGTCTGAAAGAAGACATGTTATGGAAGCAATATTGCCTAAAATCTCTAAATTGACCAGTGCATGGAAAAAACAATGGTTTTGCCCTTCAGTGTCTTGCCTTAAAAAGTGTTTAGGATGTTTCCAGCAAAGGTTTGAAAAAGAGGCACTTAATGCAACCAAAGTCCAAACTGACCCGGCTCTTTCTACACCTTTAAAACAGATTTATTTGTATAGCATTTTCACAACATTGTTCCAAAGCATCTTCACAGAAAATCATGATGTTAATGTTTATAATATCTTAATATACTCATGCCTCATATTCACATTTAGCAGATTAGAGCTGAGCGATTAAAATATTTTACATTTTGTAATATTATATAAGCGATCAAGCAGTTTAGATTTGCTGTATATAGTACAGTATAGTTCTACAGTATATACTTATTTCAATCATAAAAAGGCAATGTTAATGTATTTGGTTTTGGTGGACTAGATCTGCTACGCTGGTGTAGAGCTTGTATGGACTTGCTATTGCTAATAGATACACAGACAGGCTGCTGTGAGCATGTAAGATCTGCTGCTGCTGTATAAATAGACATACATAAATCCCGTAGCAGATCTAGGCAGGTGGAGCTGGGGAGGTGGAGGGGTTCAGAGGAACTAGCTTACAGCAAACAAAATGTTGATCAAGCAGTCTCATTGGCTGCAGGATCAGCAGAGCGCCCTGTAGAGTTTCATGACTGAACTAGATCTCTATCCAACTTTATTTAAAGTGTTGTCCGATAATATAGTTACCTTTTGAATCAAACAGTTTTAAAAAAAAATCATGCAGTTTGTTGTATAGTATATATCACTTAAAAATCCTAAAGGTTAGATAGCAAATTTGTCCAACTCAGTCCTGGGTGAAAGTGAAAGTCCCTCACATGCGCTGGACTAATAATGGGAGATAATGGGTAATCTAGAGGCAGGTTGCGTGTTGTAAATCTGGGTAGTTGTTCTGGAAGGTCTGAGCATGTCAGACAGTCTCCTGTTAAATCAACAGCAGCGTGACATGGTGCCCCGGGCGTCCTGACAGCTCATGATGAATGAGTGTTTGTCTCTGGGGTCTCGTGTTCAGGGCTGCTGGGATATTGGACAGGAGAGTTCCCGCTTAACAGCTGCGTGCTGGACTGTAAAAGTGTTTGTGTGTTTGCGGTTGCATCAATGTTCAAAAAATATAACGGAACAGATATCGTATGACTAACACATGGTATGTTTATGTTGCTTTTTTGTTCTTTTAAGGCTGTCATTGCATGGAGAAGATCAGTGTGAACGCTGGAACAAATAACAGCATACAGGTTTGGAACAACATGAGGGTGAGTTAATAATGACGGAATTTACTACTCCATTATCATGCCGTAATGTTTGCAAAAACACTGGAATATCACAAATTTGTATATAAAGCAGATGGATATATTTTGCATTTTAAATCTGATCAAACTAGTCCAGAAGGATTTGACTTCTGGTTCATTCACCACACTTAAAATGGAAGGTCAAGTTGAATGCATTGCATTGTGGGATACAGTATGCATTGTGCATTTTGGCAACTGTAGATGTAGTTGCATACATGCAGAAAATGCACATACTGCACAGAGTATGCATTCATGCACTATATACTGTAATATTATATTGTGTACTATATTAAGTTAAACTGGACACCATGTGCTGAATTAAACATGCACCTCGATGAGGTCATGTGACAATAATGTAGCATGCTACTGTTTGAAATGCAAAACATTGGAATATGACATGTACTGTCGCTTTTTGGGAATTTATTGGTTCATTTGTCTCCGTCATAGCTTATGCACATATTATCTAATTAAAAACGCAATTTTATTTGCATCTTTGCATTTCCATGCAGCATTTTTTATTCAATAACCAAACATTTGCAAGAAAATATGTGGATGGAAACTTGGCTACTGTGAATGCAATGTTATTTTATTATATTATTCACCTTTTAGTTAACTTAAAGAGGCCTGAATTTGGTACTTTCAAAGGGGACTTGTACTGACACAAAAGCTTTTCAGCATCCACAAGTTTCATCTGAATGCTGAAAGAGCAAAATGCATGAAAAGCAAGGAAGCAATAAAGGAAAATCTATCACCACCAACCGTAACATGAACTTAGATTTCACGCCCGAGGCAGAATCTGCGCCTTAAATCATAAAATCATTTTATCTGCTGTGGAGTATTGAGAGAGAAAGAGAGAGAGAGCATGTGCAAAGATGGAAAGTTTCCGGTGTCTTGGCATTCCGCAGGGAAGATCTCGCATCTCTCGCAGGAATTGCACGGATTAAATCCGTCTTGCGCTCCCCAAACAAACCCAGCGCCGCTGCTGAAGATTTCTAATCGTAGCCTCTGCAGTTTCTCCTTCTCTCTGATTACTCAATTAAGCCCATTGTTTACCTAATCGCTCGGCTAATTATCTTCCCGTGTCAGGCGACGGGTCTGATAGGCTCCGAGAACATGTCAGATACCCGGAGAAGCGGTTCACGGGGCGAATGGATGATGGGATGCGCCGCAGCAGCCGTAGTGCGGAATGTTTCCGGAGATATGTATCTTCTCCACAGCTATTCCCAAACATAATGTACGGAAGCACAGCATGCTGTGACCCAAATAGCAAACTCAATAATCTTCCGAAACAGACTCAGCAAGTGCGAGGAGGAGGAATAAAAAAACTTCTCCCACTAAAAATACTACAGGGATTGTTGCACAAAAGCTGCCGGCGGAAAAAATCAACAAGAAGTCAAAACATAAGCGAGATAATTCTACTCAGTTCTAACACAAATACGCTTCTAAGCATTAAATTGTAAAGCAGATGATAATTAATACATTTTCCTTCCCCAAACAAAGAGTTTATCTTCAAAAACTGCATAATAGAGAGAACCGCATGTGTTCTGCGGGAAATGGGTGTTGTTTTCTTGTGCAAATGTCACTGTCATGATGCTAGTGTGTTTCTAAGGTATTATGGTTTCTAAAAGTAGGTTAATACTTTTTTCACCTTTTTTAAGGTCCAGCAGGTGAAAATGGTACATCTGATCACTTATTAAAGTTTCTCCTCAACAAGACTCATGCTCTGAGGAATCATTCATATCTGGAGCACAAACACTGCTGGGTGACGCACACGCTGAAGTCTCATACTGAGGGTAAGTGATGTGATCAATCCTCTATGAGTCTGACCAATAGTTATAGAGTGCATTAGTTCCCGCCCTCTTTTTCAACGATGCAAAGTATACTTCGTTTTTTTATGCATACGCTATTCGAACTCACAGCCTTGCAAAGTATACTTCATTTGACTCGTACGCATGCGCAGTTTTGAGCAATCTCTCGCCACGAGTTAAAACCATAGACTGTAAAAAAAGATGGACGACGCGACGCCGCTTCCTTCCATTGTATTGAACTGAAGCCAAAATGGGCCGACGAATGGGCGCTGACACGTTACGCAATACGTCAAAAAAAAAAAAAAAGTTTGGAGCCTGGGCATGCGCAGAAGGAATCGTCAGTGGAGCCCAGAGGCGGAGTCGCGGTATCAAACTTCCGCCCAGACGACTGCGTCACCATTCATGTATTTTAAATAGACTATAAAAATTATACACAATTTAAAATTCTACCTATAAAATAATAGGCTATTCTGTTTCTAGAGCAATAATATTTTTGAAACAGCAAATTCAGTAGATAAAATCTATATAATATGCCACTAGAAACAACTCTAAATCGTCAGAAACGGTCCTGCCATTTTAAATCAAGTTCAACTAAAATTAGGAGATCGATTGCTGTAAGCTATCATTAGTTTTGTCCTGCTAATTATTATTTTATACCCATAAAAATAATAAGTAACTGCCAGATAACGATCACCTGCTTTTTTCCCCGTCATGGCTAACGTTAGGCATGTTATCTTAACTAATAACATTTATTAATTAGCTTATAACGCCCATATTTATTGTTACAGAAAAAGGTTCAGTGATCCGTCAGATCCTGTAGGTCGGTTAGTACAGTTTACTGCTGAACAACTAATTTTGTTGGTGTTAAATAACAAAGAAATCGAAAATTAATAGTTAGATAATACATCTTCAATCTCCCCTCGAAGCTCCGACAGTCCTCAGACAAGCTGTCAATCAACTTCGAATCATGACGACACGCCCCGTTTTTATAGCATCAAATTGCTAGCTAAAATCGAAATTATCACAAAAACGAACAATTGAATATATATCCGCGTGATAACAACTACCTTAAATGACCAAAACCATCATTCAGAAAGTTTTATTTGAAGCAGAATTTATGTTTAAGTTTTCACTGGTCTCATTTGACTGCATTGAGAGGGCGGGGTTTATGACCTGTACTGCATCCAGCCTCCAGGGGGCGATCAAAGAGCCCGCAGCTTCACTTTTCAGGACATATGAGACATACCCGGTTACAACTCATGTAAACAGAGATGGTCCTTACTGCAGAACACGAGATCCAGGAGGCGAGGTTGGATCCAGATCCAACTCCTCCCATTTTACATATCCCTAAACCTACCCGTCTCCACCCCCTGGATCTAAACCTACCTATCTCCACCCCCTGGATCTGGATCCAACTCCTCCCACTTTACATATCCCTTAACCTACCCGTCTCCGCCCCCTGGATCTCTCGTGTTCTGCAGTAAGGGGCTAATGGATATTTAGGCCTCCATCATCGCTGTAGCTTGCATGCGTTCCGTTCTGTTCTGTTTATGCAGTTTTTCTTCAACTACCTTGTCAATCAACGCCCCCAGGGCATGGTTGCCACAAGACAAATAACAATGCCCAGAAAGCTACTAAAGACATTCTTTGTTTTTATATTCCGCACAGCACTAAGCTAACAGTCTTTTCCTGGGTTTGTGCCCTCAGAATAGTTAGAAGCATAATTAGGATGATAATAAAGTCAAAGGTCAAGAGAAGAGTCTCAGCGGCCACTCAAGAGAAACTTCCTTCGTTCTTCAGTGCCATTCTGTCAGGCTGTTTTCTCGCTCAGTGTGATCACAGCCATCCTCAATGGCAGCTGTTTACTACTGTAGCTGTAGAACAATAACAGTTTTGTTTTCAAGTAAAAGCATCTAAACAAGTTATATTTACCTGCAAAGTGAAGTTGAATAGGTTAATTCGATTAAAAAAGTTTGTAAAGACAAACCTGTTGAGAAAGAATGGCCAGAAATTTTGAAGCAGTTTAAAAAGCATAAAACGGTTTTAAGGCCAGTTTGAAGGTGACTTACGGCACACTGACAGAGAAATAGATTACTGTGGGGTTACTAAGGTGTTGCTAGGCAGTTCCTGTGGTCTTCTGTGCAGTTGTTAAAGTGTTATAGGTGGTTACTTGGGTATTCTGGGTCATTGCTACTAGGGTATTCTGAGTGGTTGCTAGGGTGTTGTTAGGAAGTTGCTAAACAATTATAGATATTGCTAGTTGCTAGAGTCTTCTGGGTAGTTGTTACAGTGTTTTAGGTGATTACTATGTTATTCTGGGTGGTTGCTAGGGTGTTGTTAGGCAGTTTCTTGTATATTATGGATTTTGCTATGCAGTTGTTGGGATTTTCTGGGTGGTTACTAGATAGTTGACAGGGTGTTTTGTATGGTTTCTAGGCAATTGCTAATGTATTTTCTGGTGGTCACTAAGGTGTTGCTAGGCAGTTGCTCAGGTATTCTGATTGGTTGCTGGGGTGTTGCTATGCAGTTACTAAGGTTTTCAGGTCTGTTACTAGGTAGTCAATATGGTTTTTGGATGGTTGCTGGGCAGTTGCTAGCAACTATCCTGGTGGTTGCTAGGTTGTTGCTAGGAAGTTACTAAACTAATATAGATGTTGCCTAGGCAGTTACTAGGGTCTTCTGGATAGTAGCTAAAGTGCTCTAGGTGGTTACTATGTAATTTTGGGTAGTTGCTAGGGTGTTGCAAGGCAGTTTCTTGCATATTCTGGATTTTGCTATGGTGTTGACCCTGTCAACTACCTAGTAATCACACAGAACACCCTAGTTCTGTGTGATTACTAGGTAGCTGACAGGGTGCTTTGGATGGTTGCTAGGCAATTGTTAATGTCTTCCTGGTGGTCAGTAGGGTGTTGTTAGACAGTTGCTATGGTATTCTGGGTGGTTGCTTGGATGTTTCTATGCAGTTGTTGCTGGGTAGTTGCCCAGATGTTTTGGATGGTTGCTAGGCAGTTGCTAGCATATTGCTAGGATGTTGCCATGTGGTTGCTAGGGTTTACTGGGTGGTTACTCTGTAGTTGCCAGGGTGTTTTGGAATGTTGCTAGTGTATTTCTGGTTGTTGCTAGAGTATTCTGGGTGGTTGCTGTGCAGTTGCTAGAGTGTTTGAATGGTTGCTAGGGTGTTCTGGATGGTTGCTAGGTAGTTGCTAATAAAAAGATACAGCAAAGATCTGTCAAATTTTTTAGGTTTATGCTTAAAACAAGAAAACCCAAATGGAGTAAGAAAGTTTTAAGATTTTTTTTTTTGTAAACAAGTGTTATTTTCTTGCACAATTTTATTTCTCAGATAAATTTGCTTAGTTTAAATGTCTTATCTCACATAATTATGTTTTTCAAGTAAATGTATCTTGTTTTAGGATTTTTTTATTGAAAGACAAGACATAAATAGTGATTAGGAAAGTTTTTTTTGCAGCAAACGGACCACATCAACAGCACCTCAAGACATTAACAGCCCAAATGTTTTTTAAAAGAAAAACTAAGAGATGAAAACAAGTTAACTTTTGGTATTCTTCGGCTCGCAGAGCCCTAATGATAATCAAATGAGGGCCCAGAGAACAGATATAAATAAATAAGAAGCAGATAATTAAGTAAAGTAACATGCACACACACACACACACACACACACACACACACACACACACACACACACAGAAGTGAGTTAAAGCAGCTGCTGGGCCCAGGGAGGAGCTGATAGGGAGAAGCAGGTTCTGCTCAGGTACCCCAGGCAGACGCGCACAGCCGCGCTAATTGCAATAATGACTGCCGCACAGACGCTAATTAAAGCTGCGTGTTGGATGGTGGTCTGCAGCATGGCCAAGCACTGACAAACTCTGACAGCGCATGCTGGCATACACTAACAAAGACATAATCTCAGATACAGCAGGAAAGTAAATATTTCTGCACGATCCCTGTGCTGACCATATGGCACGTCTGTAATTATAAGGCCTCCTTTCCTCCTTTTCTCCCAGTTCTTCAAGCCGAGGAGTGCGGGAGGGTGGCATGCCTATCAGGCTGAGTATAATTGAACAGCTTATGCAATTGCTTTAATTATATACGGTAGCTGTACCGTCTCATCTGGGCTTGCAACATGTGGAGTGTTTCATCCATTCTGCTTCGCTTGTCATGCCACAGTTACGCTTCTTTATGTTCCGCGTGCAAACGCAACGTTCGCTATATAGCCTTGTTTACGTGTCTCATGCAAAGATATTTCAGTAACCAATTAACCTCCTTCCTGTGTCTGTCGGGGTTTCTAATTTGGCAGATGCATATGTAATTAGTTAATAACCAGTGATATAAATATCAACGATTCAAAGGTCAAAGCTGTTGTGCTTGGAAAATGTTGAGGAATTCTTCTAATAACTGTTCTGCTTAAAATGCTGGATTTTTCACAACTTTTGCACAACGTTTATGCATTTTTATCAAGGCAACAGCGCTTGGTTTACTGTTTGTATCTAGTTTGTAGTGATGCTAATTAGATTTAAGCATCACTATTGTTATTGCTCAAGCTGTATAAATCATACATTATCATAAAACTCATCCTGCAGCGTTTGTCTTGTTGAGGAGAATTCTGCTTCCTTTCTTTGGAGCAGTAAAACAAACAAAGGATGTCTATAAATGTTGGTCTGTGGATGAGGTGGTTGGTAATTATCATGACTTGATCCTCTGACGACCCCGAAACACAGTCACCTTCATGAACGGGGCCGTCCTGCCCCAGCGGGTCTGACTTCAGATTTGCCCGACCAACAGAAACAGTTTAAGGACACTGGCTATTAAGAGGTTCAGATAGCGTTTAATTACATCTATGAAGGGGGCGATTCCTGGTTAATTAAAGCTTTAAGGGGAATCTTCACATTCAGCAGATCCAAATCACCCACTCAGGTTATTCTTCATCTGTTTTTTTGGGTGTAATTTTGCATGGTGGTGACTATAACTGGTTTTATTAGTTCAGCTGGCCTGCTAATGATGCATGTAGGACAGAAAAACAAGACCTGCACAGGAAAGTGTCAACCCTGATCATCATAACTTATTCAGTTCAGTTTTAGAAAAGCACAGGTAGGTTCATTTATATTTATTTATATTTAAAAACTTAATCAAGTATGTTGCGTTCATCAAAGCATACTAACTATATATATATATATATATATATATATATATATATATATATATATATATATATATATATATAAATTACTTTAAAAACAATCAATTCGAATGATTTGAATGAAAAAACACATATGCATGCTTTTTTTAAATATATATACATAGTTTTTGAATGTTTTAATATATATATATTTATATATATATTCAAAAAGCATATATATATATAACTTAATATGAAAATTTTAGATAAGTGTGTGAAGGCAGGTTTTTGGGGTGAAAATTGCAGGATTTGGAGATCAGAGGAAGTTGTTCTTCACAGCTGGTCGAAAATTGTGTTTTACAGCCTCTCTCGCTTCATCCATCCATCCGTCCGTCCTCTTGCTAAATGACCGTCGTTCTCATCTTCTTCTTTGACACGTTAGACAGTACAGCCGTTGATTGAGTTAATCACGCTCTCCAAACTCTCCCCACATCCCTCGATTCTCACGCACCACAGACTCACAGCCAACAGCTGAGCTCTCACACTCACAGAGAAGTGGGACACATCTACACAGAGAGACAGCAGTGATGTTTCAAGTACCAACTTTGTCTCAGATCATGGTTCTCTCGATATTCCTCAGGAGAAATAATAGGATTGTACAGGTTGTAATAAACAGGAAAATAGCGGTTCGAAGTTCATCAATTATGAAACGCATTTGATTTCAGCTGTAAAGCAGTTCTACAGAAGACAATAGTATCATTGTAGTCGTCATCCAGTAACAGTCTAGAGCTTTAAACTGAATGTGCAGCAGTTCAGATCATCTGATGAGAAATGAGTGACATACAGGAGACTTCAGAGAAAGTATTAATTACAATTAAGATATAAAAAAGAGGTTTGTAGGGCGTTGCTATGTGGTTACTGGGGTTTTCTAGGTGGTTTCTTTCTAAGGCATTGCTATGTGGTTGCTAGGGTGTTCTGGGTGGTTTGTTGGGTGTAGCTGTGTGGATGCTGGGGTGTTCTGGATGGTTTGTATGGCGTTGCTATGTGGTTACTGTGGTGTCCTAGGTAATTTGTAGGGTGTTCCTATGTGGCTTCTGGGATGTTCTGGGTGGTTTGTACTTTGCAGGGTGTTGCTATGTTGTTGTTGTTGTTGTTGGGGTGTTCTGGGTGGATTGTACTTTATAGGGTGTTGCTCTGTGGTTACTGGGGTGTTCTGGATGGTTTGTAGGGCATTGCTATGTGGTTACTGTGGTGTCCTAGGTGATTTGCAGGGTGTTCCTATGTGGTTTCTGGGATGTTCTGGGTAGTTTGTACTTTGCAGGGTGTTGCTATGTTGTTGTTGTTGGAGTGTTCTGGGTGGTTTGTACTTTGTAGGGTGTTGCTATGTGGTTACTGGGGTGTTCTGGGTGGTTTCTTTCTAAGGCATTGCTATGTGGTTGCCAGGGTGTTCTGGGTGGTTTGTTGGGTGTAGCTATGTGGTTGCCAGGGTGTTCTGGGTGGTTTGTAGGGTGTTGCTATGTGGTTGCCAGGGTGTTCTGGGTGGTTTGTACTTTGTAAGGTGTTGCTATGTGGTTACTGGGGTGTTATGGATGGTTTGTAAGGCATTGCTATGTGGTTACTGTGGTGTCCTAGGTGGTTTGTAGGGTGTTCCTATGTGGTTTCTGGGATGTTCTGTGTGGTTTGTACTTTGCAGGGTGTTGCTATGTTGTTGTTGGGGTGTTCTGGGTGGTTTGTACTTTGTAGGGTGTTGCTATGTGGTTGACAGGGTGTTCTGGGTGGTTTGTAGGGCGTTGCTATGTGGTTGCCAGGGTGTTCTGGGTGGTTTGTACTTTGTAAGGTGTTATGTGGTTACTGGGGTGTTATGGATGGTTTGTATGGCGTTGCTATGTGGTTACTGTGGTGTCCTAGGTGGTTTGTAGGGTGTTGCTATGTGGGTTCTGGGGTATTCTGGGTGGTTTGTAGGGCGTTGCTATGTGGTTACTGGGATGTTCTGGGTGGTTTGTAATTTGTAGAGTGTTGCTCTGTGGTTACTGGGGTGTTCTGGATGGTTTGTAAGGCATTGCTATGTGGTTACTGTGGTGTCCTAGGTGGTTTGTAGGGTGTTGCTATGTGGTTACTGTGGTGTTCTGGGTGGATTGTTGGGTGTTGCTATGTAGTTATTGTGGTCTTCTGGGTGGTTTGTAGGGCATTGCTATGTGGGTACCGGGGTGTTTTGAGAGATTTGTTGGGTGTTGCTATGTGGTTACTGGGGCGTTCTCTGTTGTTTGTAGAGTTGCTATGTGGTTACTGGGGTGATTTGTAGGCCGTTGCTATGTGGTTAAAGGAGTGTTCTTAGTGGTTTGTTGGGTGTTGCTAAGGTCTTCTGGTTGGTTTGAAGGGTGTTGCTAGGGTGTTCTGCGTGGTTTGTTGGGCCTTGCTGAGTGGATTGTAGGGTGATGGTGGCCTGTAATCTGTACAGTCTGTTTAGTTTGTGTGATGCAATGACATATATGCGGTATATGAGTTTTTTTAAGGGTGAAATAGGACCACTGGAGACTCTCTGCACTTTAAACAAGCATCCATCCTCTAACCAGAGAAGATTTAACTGGAGAGGGCATCCGGGCATGTTTCCCTGGTGTCCAGAGTCTACGTGTGTGTGTGTGTGTGTTTTGGGGGGATTCCTGTGCAGTGTCCGTCTCGGTCCCCTGGGAGTCGTGGGACCCTGGACATCTGTTTGCTTCCACTTGCTGTGGTCAGTCTGGCATTCCTAATCTTCGCACCCCTCACACTTCTCCCTGGAGGCGTCTGTCCACTGACCTGCTTTCCCCTCTCTGCATCTCTGCCGGTTTATCTCTCTCTCTCTCTCTCTCTCTCTCTCTCTCTCTCTGTCTTCCGCTCTGTCACAGAGTGCCAGCAAAGCCAATCGGACGCGGCCACAGTCTTCTAGATCAAAGCTGTGCTGATTCCACGGCAGGAGCTTTTGAAGTGTTCGGGAAAACGAGTCACATGTGGCGTCTTTATGACAATATTCTCCTGATGCCTGTATTTTTACATCTTCATCTGCGCCGTCCAGTCTTTGCATTCGGGTCTTTTGCGAAGATGATATTTTCATAGCTAAAATAAAGCATGACGGTTAATCCGGTTAGTTTTCTACGAAGTGTTTTCCCCTCTTTCTGTTTTTCCAAGAGCGTGGTGAGTAGAAACGCACATTGCTTGTCTCCCAGCACTAGTTGAGCTGATTGAAGCTGGAGCTTTCACACGAAGATTTAACCTCCGGAAATAAATCAAATAAACACTGGTAATCTCACTAGGTCGTTCTGAGTGTACTTCCCTGAAGTCTGCGTGGAGAAGGACGTTTTCCCAGATAACATCTGCCTGTAGCTTTTGCTCTATTTCTCTTTCTTTCTCCCTGGCATCTGTTCTGTTCCCAAGGGGAAGGACGGAGGAACCACAGAGGAGATCTCTTTCATTGCTCAATTGTTGCTACTAGACAGCAATGAGATTAAATGAAGACTTCTGCTTTTCAGATGTTTTCTCCTGAGAAAAAGTCCTCTTGTAATCACTAAGATGTCTCTACAGTTCATTAAGAAATCTCAACTGTGTCTCACATTGTGATTTGACCAGGTACCAGAGTTTATATCCCAGAGATCTCAATATGACCTGAGCTGCTCTACATTCACTTTATAGATCTATACTCATACTGTGTGGCAAAAAATGTCTTTTTCTTTCTTTTTCTTTCTTTCTTTCTTTCTTTCTTTCTTTCTTTCTTTCTTTCTTTCTTTCTTTCTTTCTTTCTTTCTTTCTTTCTTTCTTTCTTTCTTTCTTTCTTTCTTTCTTTCTTTCTTTCTTTCTTTCTTTCTTTCTTTCTTTCTTTCTTTCTTTCATTGTCTCTTGAGCAATGAAAGAGAAAACTTTGAGCAATACAAAATTCCTCTGGGAGAATGTTTGTACTTGATTACTTATTTAGCAGATGTGGTTTCCAAGGTGTTCTGTGTGGTCTGTAGGGCGTTGCTATGTGGTTACTAAGGTGTTCTGGGTGGTTTCTAAGGTGTAGCTATGTGATCGCTGGGGTGTTATGGGTGGTTTGTAGGGTGTTGCTATGTGGTTGCTGGGGTTTTATGAGTGGTTTGTAGGATGTGGTTTGTAGGGCGTTGCTATGTGGTTGCTAGGGTTTTCTGAATGTTTTGTGGAGTGTTGCTATGTGATTTCAAAAGGATTCTGTGTAGTTTGTGGGGTGTTGCTAGGGTTTGGGGGTGCTTTGTAGTACATTGATATGTGGTTTCTAGGGTGTTCTGTTATGAGGTGTTGCTATGTGGTTGCTGGGGTGTTCTGGGTGGTTTGTAGGGGGTTGCTATGTGGTTGCTGGGGGTGTTTTGGATGGTTCATAGGGTGTTGCTATGTGGTTGCTGGGGTACTGGGGTATTCTGGATGGTTTGTAGGGCATTGCTATGTATTTGCTGGGGTGTTCTGGATGATTTGTAGGGTGTTGCTATGTGGTTGCTGGGGTTTTCTGGGTGGTTTGTAGGGTATTGCTATGTGGTTGCTGGGGTGTGCTGGATGATTTTTAGGGCATTGCTATGTGGTTGCTGGGGTATTCTAGGTGGTTTGTAGGGTGTTGCTATGTGGTTGTTGGGGTATTCTGGGTGGTTTGTAGGGCGTTGCTATGTGGTTGCTGGGGTGTTTTGGATGGTTCATAGGGTGTTGCTATGTAGTTGCTGGGGTTTTCTGGGTGGTTTGTAGGGAATTGCTATGGGGTTGCTGGGTTATTCTGGGTGGTTTGTAGGGTGTTGCTATGTGGTTGCTGGGGTATTCTAGTTGGTTTGTAGGGTGTTGCTATGTGGTTGTTGGGGTATTCTGGGTGGTTTGTAGGGCGTTGCTATGTGATTGCTGGGGTATTCTGGGAGGTCTATAGGGTGTTACTATGTGGTTGCTGGGGGTGTTTTGGTTGGTTCATAGGGTGTTACTATGTGGTTGCTGGGGTTTTCTGCGTGGTTTGTAGGGAATTGCTATGTGGTTGCTGGTGTTTTGGATGATTTGTAGGGTGTTGCTATGTGGTTGCTGGGGTTTTTTGGGTGGTTTTTAGGATGTTGCTAGGGTTTTTTCTGGGTGGTTTATAGGGCATTTCTGTGTGGTTGCCAAGGTTTTCTTGGAGGTTTCTAATTGGTGTCTTTATGGTTATTTTTTTTAATCTTTAACTGCAAGTATGTGCTATAGTTACAGTGATATTTGCCTTTGCTGCACCACTAAAATATGTGCCATATTCACAAATGAAATATCTTCAGATCAGGCACAGAAGAACAGGAGCAGCACACAGTATCAAATATACAGTTTTCTTGGTATAAACCACATAATAAAAGCTCCAACCCAGAAAAAAGCTTTAGTGAAAACCAGAGCTCATCTCCAGATATTACCGCCCCGAAATCAACAGGTAACAGAACCTGTATGTTCCTGTTCGTGACTGTCATTTCAAAAAGCGTCCTGCCATCAGCTCACATTAGTGCAATAAAGCTTGATGACAATCACATTTCTGATATTACAAGCATCGCCTTATTCTTATACAGTATAAATAATGAGCATGTCTCATGTTTATGCAGTTATCACTGTTACCGCCGATTATATTAATGCTAATTAATTCATACGAATGCTCCGGCGCTAGTTTGACAATCACAGCGGTAAAGCACTGTTGATTTGATCTGATTTGATTAGAAAGCCAATGTTAGCAGGAAGGAAAGGGGAAGAGCGTGTAAACAAGTGAGAAGGAGATGTTAATTCATACGGTGTCCGGGGCAGAGCATCAATCTTGCTTTGTGAGGTTCATCATTCCAGTAGCAGAGTTCCTCATTCAGTCGCACTGTCTCTCACTCCAACAACAGATCCATCATCCGTGCGGCTGATTAGGACAACAGTACTTGTTATGCTATAAAACCTATCATCGTGAAGTTAGATGCCATAAATCTTTGCTTAAACAGACAACGAGCCCTATGGAAACACAGACAACAGCGATTCTCCTCACAGATTGATGGCAACTTTGAGTGTGCACACGCTCAAAACGGTAAAAAAAGAGTGTGTGAAAGTTGTCTAATGGCTGATATGAATTGAAATAGGATGCTTTTTTGTTGTTTGCCTTTGCTAGGAGCTTATGACATATTGCAATCCAAATTCAGTGCAATCGAGTATCAGTCTTCAGAGTAACTGTAGCTGCTGGCTTTATGCTGTTGCTCTATTTCATATTGTGAAATAATCTATGCAAGTGATGTAAGAAAAGGCCAGATGCATCAGAGAAGTTCAGTCATCAGCGGGCTTGTTGAATGCTCATTTTGTCATCTCTAGTTCAGAGTACTAGTTTGCATCAGTGAAACACTAAGTGGATGCACAAATTCTTTCATTTTCATTTTGCACGCTGTCATCTGTGACAGATTTGTTTGTTTTTACAGGAGCAGCCAATGTGTTTAAATATGTACAACAGGAACACACACCTTCAATGCACTAGCCAAGCTTTTGCTTATTTCCAACCTACTTTTAAAATTACCATTCCGCAAAACCACCTACTGTATAAATTACTGATTATATTTTCAGAAACATGTATATCCTCATTAATATCATAGTTTAACTTAGTTTATCCACTATAAACATGTCAACTTTGACTAAATTGCTCAGCAAGATTCTCTTTAAACAGGTTCCAAATTGACCACAGAAGATGTTTATGCTAATGCCTGCTATAGAGCTCCTTTATGCTGACAACGCATTGTTTTTAATGCATAAAATCATACTTGCATAGCTGTAAATGTTTGCATTTACATGATTTGGGCCTAACTTTAGAAGCTTGTTTCCGCCATGAATAAAAAATAAAAAAGGTAATTGACTTTTTATCTAACAATTCTGACTTTTTTCTTGCAATTGCGAGTTTATATTTCACAATTCAGACTTTTTTTCTCAGAATTGTGAGATATAAACACAATTGCGAGTTAAGTCAGAATTGCATTTTTTTATCAAAAACTCACAATTGCGAGAAAAAAGTCAGAATTTTTACTTTATATTGCAATTCTGACTATATCACGCAATTCTGACATTATATTGCGCAATTATTACTTTATTTCGCACAATTCTGACTATATTGCGCAATTCTGACTTTATATCGCACAATTCTGACTTTATATCATGCAATTCTGACTTATATCGCACAATTCTGACTTTATATCATGCAATTCTGACTTTATATCGCACAATTCTGACTTTATATCATGCAATTCTGACTTATATCGCACAATTCTGACTTTATATCATGCAATTCTGACTTTATATCACACAATTCTGACTTTATATCTCGCAATTTATATTATACATCTAAAAGTATAAACTAATTATATTGCATCATTACTTTTTTATGAAAAATAACATTATACAGCTCTGCTTGGCTTTCAGGTGTTTGTTAGTTCACTTGACTTTCAGGTGTTTGTTAGGTAACACTTGAAAACTTTATGTATAATGCATTATAAATGTATTCACAATGTAAGTTTTAATGCATTGCATCTTTTCAGAAATAATTATAACCAAAGTTAAAATGCATTATAATATTTTGCAGTTTCCTTGTTAAATCTGAAATTGGTTGTTTGTTGTTTTAATGCATTTTAATTTCTAAAGGTATAATGATAAAATTATTATAACTTTGGTTACAATTATTTATGATGTCATACAATGCATTATAAACTGCATTACAAGGCAAAACTAATGCATTAAAAATATTCTTATAATGCATTATATTTAAAGGCTTCAAGTAAAGTATTTCTATTTAATTATTTATTGAATTGGAAGTCTTTGCTATGGCAGTGTTTTTTTAATCTTGACAAAATCTGAACGCAGTGACTATAACCCATTCGAATAATTAAGAATGTAAATAGCGTACATTAGTAAGCGTCTCTGTGATCTAAAATAATAGAATGCCTCTTCACAATGGCACTTTTCCTTAAGTGAAGGAAGAGACATTGTTGAATAACAGCATTGTTGCTGTCTGAAAGGGGTGGGGCTGTGTCAGGAATGGGTGTGGTTTAGACTTGCCTCATCTGACAGCACAGCAGATCGAGGGTAGCCTTTAATTGGCTGCTGAAGTGCTGAGGCGGAGACAGAAGCTAATGACAGCGCTGTCTCAGCCGTGGACGCTCCTTTGTGTAAGAGACCTTCTCTCCCTAGAGAGCCGTACTATATGTTTCTTCATTTAACGCTTCATTTGTGATTGGCCAGATTTGTGTGTGTGTGTGTGTGTGTCTAGGTGAATCTGTGTGCAAAACAGAAAGAACACATGTATGTTTATTTACATACACAACAGTCAGTGATAAAGCTTTACAGAGAAGTTTAAATTCTCTAATCCTAAAAATGAATGAGAAAAATAAACATGTTTAATTTAAAATGGATTAAAAAGATATAGTATACTGTATATAAAAAGGACATATATTGGCATAAAATAATGTAATGCAGAAGTGTTTTATCAGAAAATGTGCACACAAACATACGTTTACTACAAGAAAAGAGTATACGAATGTGTGTGCTGTATGCTCACGTGTGTGTGTTTGGTCACTGTCATATGTGTGTGTGTGTGTGTGTGTGTGTTTGTGTGTGTTTGGGGGTGTTGGGGATCATTGCATGATTTGAGGTGGTGTTAATGTCTCCAGTCTCCCTTGTGTCTATCCAGACACAAAGACGGCCCCCATGTGGGATGGGCCCCTCTTCACTCCTGGGTCCTAAAGTGATCTTAATATGAAGATCATTAACTAGAGACGGAGAGGGAGGGTGAGCTCATGTGCAGGAGCGGAGAGGGTCTGTCAGGATCGGCCCACGCCATCAATCTTGTCATTTACACAATGCAAAATCAAATCGACGGCAAAAAATAAACTGCAATAGACAAGCAGGAGTGCCGCTGAACATAAATAGACCTTCAGAAACTCATTAAGGAGTCGTTTTTACATGCAAAAAAAGAATTACATGCATTGTTTCTTTACAAATTCATACATGCATATTAGGGATCAAGATATATCGGCCACAATATCGGTATCAACCGATATATGTTCATTTTAAATGTTATCGTTATCAGCCCAATAAGAAAATTTGGGCGATATATTAAAGCCGATAAATAATGGATTATTTATATTATTTATACACTTCAGATGTGCACTGTTCGCCATTATGGTATTGCATTGCTTAAAATATTATTGAAATCACTTCAAAAAGAAAAACACAGTCAAGTGTAACATGTGCATCGCAAATCTGTCAAATAAGCTACATAAAATTATAATGACAACATTAAAATTGTGTGTTTGGGACATGGCTTTTAATGGTGATACTTTTGTTTTTGTAATCAGGCTCTCAAAAATGAAACAAAAAATTGTATTTAGATTTATTGGCCAATATATCGGTTATTGGCTTTCAGATATAAAGAATTATCGGTTATCGGTATCAGCCAATGCATATATTAATGGGTTTAAGTACCGTAAAAGGGTGGTTTTTGCTAGATTATTTTAGGATGAAGTTTATATGCATGTGTAGGAGTAAGTGTAATTTTTCACCATTTTTGAACTTCTTCGTTTTAAGCAGTCCTACAGTGTGACATGATGTTTTAAGTTATTCTGCATGCATAATAGACTAATAGTTTTAATAATAGAAGAGATTTGAGTTTTTAAAATTATAAATAGAATTAGAAAATACCATTTAAAATTGTTTCAGATTCAGTGTGTCAGGTTTTTTTTACACTACTTTTGCACCTGCTGAAGGGACCAGCAGTTCTGCAATGCAATATTTGCTTGCATGCATAATGTATTTATATGCATTATATATTTTTTTCTTGTGCACCAGTTTTTTCCCTGCATATATGTGCAATGACAATCTATATGTCTTTGTTGAGCATATTCAATGACAAAATGTGTTAAATCCATACAGGTCCCCATCTGCACTAGAATCCCTCTATGAATTGTTCCTAAATAGACTGCGAGCTGCTAATAAAGTATACTTAACATAACAATAGAAGCCAGACCTCTGTCACAGGACGGCCGAGTCAGCCTGAGTATAAGATAATAGATCCTGGAGCCAATCGGATCGCTCGGATGCCTCGTACCTTCTCTGACTCTCTCTTTTTTTCCACTCTGCTCAGCAAAAGCCGAACTAAGATCAATATCGTGAGCGCTCCCTCTCATCCTAAATTACCGGCTAACGGCAGCGTCCTTTCCCCCCTTCGCTCCACTGGAGACCCTGCAGTAGCGAGGGATCGGCTATCTTTAGCAGTAATGGAGGCTGTTTGTAATAAAGCAAGGTGGTTAATATCAGCTTGTCGGCTTTCTCTGCCTATTTCTCTGCTCTCAGGGGCTACGGCGCTTATATTATTAGCCGTGTAAAAACGGCAGTAGTGTGTGGTGGTGAGCTTTTATTAAGCTGTTACCTGCAGGCTTCTGTCCAATCTCTGCAGGTTGCAACAGTAAGCAGAATGTTATATTGGAGGGTTTTATTAAATTGACGGTTGCGGGTCTCTGTGGAGAAGATCTTGGAACAGAGTGACCTTTGAACTTTGACGGTCTTTGTCACAGTCCCCACAAGAACCGGTGGTTAGCGTGAACCACGATGGTTTTGAAAACACCAGAGCCGTGGTGCAGTAGGTGACGTGTGCATGTGACACACAGGAGAGCTGATGACTCACGGGTTCAGGTCTGACTTGAGTCATTTCCCAATCCCGTTCCCATCTTTGGACCCCTGGAGATTCAGGAAGGTACTGCAGGTTCAGAAATTTGTGTGTATATATTATATTTCTGATTTATTTATTCTGTAACTTAATTTAACGGGCGAATATCTCTTTTGTGCAAAAAGAAAAACTTTTATCTTTATTAATGCATGCATACATTAATGTGTGTATATAAATAGATGGTTTATGCATGTTTATTTTAGTTTATATGCATCATGAATCACTCATTAAATAGTCTTTTTTTACATGCAAAACGAAAAACCATTTCTTTACAAATTCATGCATGCATTTATTAATGCATGTAGCCTATATAAAAATGAGTGGTTTATATTCATGTATAGAAGAAAAGTGTAATTGTTTTATAACTTTATTTAAAGGCGTATTAGTCATTAAATAGTATTTTTTTTTACATGCAAAACAAAAAACTGTATCTTTAAAAAATTCATGGATGCATGCATACAGTAATGCATGTATTTAAATAGGTGGTTTATGCTTATTTTAGGCTAATATTTATATGCATGTGTAGGAGAAAGTGTTTTTGTTCTATAACTTCATTAAAAGGTAAATCACTAGTCTCTTTTTTTTTTTTTTTTACATGCAAAAAGAAAAAACAATGCATGCATGCATACATTAATGCATGTATAGAAGAAAGTACATTTGTCCTTTAACTTTATTTATGGTATATAGTTTAATGTGCAGAGTAATTTGTAATGAGGAAAACGTGGTGCTTTCAAACACTGATCTGTTTGTTTGCACCCAACACAAAAATCATTGCCTCGACCAATGGAGTGAGTTTGGGGCGGGACTTTCTGTTTATTGACCAATGACAGATGGGGTGAGTGTTCAGGAAACCTGTTTTAAAACATTTGTTGATTCTGAAAGTACACATTTCACCTTTAAAATGTATGATTGAAAGAAATAACATCCTGTTTCATCTCTGATTGATGCTAAAAGCAGAAAACTATCATTAGTTAATGTAAATCTCTTAAAAGTGCAGCAGTGAATCCAGGATGTTGTTGTAAGGTAAGCTTGCTAATTGAGAGAGAAGGAAACTAATGAAGCATAATGTAATAATGTGGACAACCCCTGCTGTTCATAAAGGTTAAAACACCTGTTTTATCTACTCATACTAAATTATGTTTTTCCAAAAATGTTATTTGCAGATCCCTCACAGATGAGCTCCAGCTGGTTTAGTTAGTAGAGACAAGGACGCCCTCATCTGGCCAAATCTCAAAAAGCATGTATGAGTTTATGACTGTTGATATGAATTGTTGAAGACACTCCTCAAGGGTTTTTCTGGGCTTCATGTGAAGATTAAAACCGTGAGATGCAATAACAGTGCTTTTTTTTTTTTCTCTTTTCAGGGTAAATATCACCTGATCATAAAGCTTCCCACATCAGCCCACCTGAACACCAACAGGTACATCACACAGGTGTGACGTTTCTTTCATAATAAACTGCTGTAGGAACAACAGAAATCACAACCGAGATGTCTTTAGTGGCTTAGTTGTTTCTCCTACAACAGTGAGATGTAATAGAGAGCAAATACAAACTTTGTTCTCATGCAAAAAGCCAATGCTAATCTCATATGTCTCTCTTCTGGGGTTTCACAAGAGATTTGAACAGATCTCAATATGAACTCATTAAGTTCTTCCAACACCAAATTAATTGCATGCATTTTATAGCTCTATACTCTTACTGCATGCACTAAAAATATGTCTTTCTTCCTCTGTTTTTTTTGTCTTGTTTTCCAGTACAAATATCTAAACATTCTTAAATTGAGATAGATTTACTTTAGAAGGAAAATTACTTAAGATATAAAGTCTTTTTTACTGAGAAATAAACTTAATTCAAAGGGGAAACAATAAATATATATATATATATATATATATATATATCAACTATAAACTTGACCATTACGTCTTTATATAAGACTTTATATCTTTATATGATTATATAAGAGTATATAATCTCTGGCTTGAAGAACATGACGGGTTTTTTGTAAGCGTCACTCAGTGCAGATCAAAGCTCAGCTCATCCTCGTCTTCCTCATCTTTATCATAAATGTCATATATTTCCCAGCTGCTCAATTGACCTCATTCCATTCTGTGAAAGTCAGACTGATTGGCTGTTGACTTTTCACTTCCTGTCGTCAAATCCGCCCCACTCAGATCTTCAAACGCTGGGTGTTTGCTGTGGAAACAGGCCTGATCCTCACCTGTGTCCTCAAACACTGAAAGCTGCTCTTATAGATCACACTGCCGTTTATCTGAACAGCATCTGGTGTAGATCTGACACTGATGCTGCATGATTATTCTTCTGAAGGTTTACCTGAAGACTTGGGCAGGTGAATCTGACCCCAGATCAGAATAAAAGTTTAAAGAAACTTTTCACTATTGGCTCCTTTTGGAATGAATTACTCGTGTGCTGCTTATACTGCATACTGCTGTTCAAATATATGTAAAGCTGTGTGCATTATGCAAAATAAGACAGTATAGTATGCTTTATTATTTGTCATTACAGTATGTTGCATGTTTAATGAAGTACACTGAAAAAACTAGAAACCCAGCATTATCTGAAAGAGCTATTTCCACCTGATTTAACCAATAAAAAATAAGTTTTGTTGGTATAAATGAATGTATTTAGGTTGATTCATTGATGTTAAATAATATTTTTGACTTGAATAAAACCAATTAACTAAGATTTTTAGGTTGCACTTTTTTTCTGCATATCATCCGATTCTTATTTTACTGGGAAAAAAAAGTTTTTTAATGCAATAAACATTCTGTTACAGTGATTTTACCATGTTTATGGAGTGTTTTTCATACAAAAAAACCTTAAAATCACATTAATGTACGCTCTTGCTTATCGCTTTTATAAAACCAGTGCAAAAGCTATGTGATAAATGACACAAATGTTCAATAGAGACATTGATAATAATAATTTGAGTTTGTGTACTGTTGTCAAGCAACACTGTATACATCTTGTTGCATTAACATATAATGTGAGGTCACAGCTGTACTGTATGTTTATCAGCATTTTATGACTTCAAATGCATAGTCAATTTCTGTGTAGACACAAACATGAAAGACTATAAAAATGTTTTGGATATTACCAACTTTGTTGCCCCACAAAAAAGTACATACAGTTCGTTTAACACACTCTGGTGGGGCATATTGTCAGACTGTATGGGGCAAGTTGTCACAATATGAATCTGATGAATGCCAAACAGTAATATTTAATACAACTGATAATATAAAACAATGCATTGTTTCTCTAATGTGCATGCATGTAGAGTTCCTCCATTCGGTGAACATGTCATTAGGCCTGTTCTCAAAGGAAATGTATTGGTGTGCAGCATTTCAGTATGCAATATGCTGTTTTCTGTCATTCTGTGTATTAAATATCACATATTTGGCATTATTCCTTGAGGGAAAGTGCTGAAAAGTCCTGAAATGTGATCTCCAGACAGGGCAGCCCCTGTCCGAAACCCTCAGTGCAGGTGAACGGAAGAGGCTTCCCTCCTTTATGAGACGTGTTTGAAAGCAGGAGGAGAAGTGACCAATCAGAGGGCAAGAAGAGCCTGTACCTGAGCAGGTATCACCCGTGTGAGGATCTCTAAAGCTGCTGTGTGTGTGTTTGTGTGCAGTCTCTCGGACCTATCTCAGCAGAAAAACCCTCTTAATACTGAAAAAAACAGGATAAAACACAGATTATGGAGACTAGAGGTGTTCTAGTTCTGTGTTTCGCCTGCCTCGGCGTGTTTGCCGGCGCGCGTGCCGATAAAAAGGACATTTACGCGAGAGTTGTGGATTTGATGTCTCCAGGTGAAGAGTTCCTCACAGAAGATGCGCTTGTCTCGGTGTTTGAACGGCTGGAGAACCGTGTGCAGTGCTCCGGTGTGTCGTGTGGAAAGGTAGGATATATTTGCTCACTTTTGGAGAGGTCGAGGTCCAGCGCGCGCCCGCGGCGGCTGAGGGCTCGTGCGCTACAGCTGAGAGAACGCATATATAGGCTATAAATACAATCTTATTGAAGGATATACAGCTAAATATAAGCTAAAAATAAAATTTACGAACGTTTTGGGGAGAATAAATCATGTGTAAGGGGGAAAAAAATCAGTGCCGTTTAAATGAGTAGTTCACAGAAAACTTCATGAAGTCTGTCGTTATTGAGCAGCTTAAATGTTTAAGGGAACGTGTTTTGTAACTGGTCACGATGTCTTTAAAGCTTTACACCATTTTAATCTCCTTTTATGTAGGATTAGGTATACTTTTAGAGTATAAAAGAAGCCGTTCATGTAACACCTGTAGACTTCTATTGGGGCATGTTGTCACAGTGAAGACCTGTGACACTTATCTGTATTTAAATTGTATTAAAGTGTTTATATTTCAAATCTTTACGGCAAAATTAAAGCTGTAAACAAATATGAAATGCAAAACAATTCATGAAACAACATCAATATATATAATATAAGGGTCAATGACGTGACAGGTCTTTTTTTTTTTGTACAAAGGCCTTAATAATAATAAAAAACTAAGATATGACATCCAAAGTATGTAAGATAGTAAAACTAGATCTCTTATTAAATCCAAAAGGTTTTAAATATATTTTGCTACATATAAAGGTATTTTAAAGATTTTAAAGTGTCAAAAGGTCATTCGGTTTAACCGTCCAAAGGCCAATACACACATTTCATTAGTGATTAAAATATCTTACAATGTAATAAATGTATATATTTTTTATTCCGGCATGATTTTATAACATCATATATCAACATAGTGCAAAATGGTATTAAAATTATGTGTAGAAGTCGTCGCTTTGTTATGAGAAAGAATGTACGGAAAAATGAATTTCATTGATGTCATTCGGAGTAACCAATATAAAGAGACCATTTTGGATCAAGTCATGTGGTCATGTCCTTTGTCTAGATATCAGCCTGTTAGCATTGTTTGAAAATATCGTCATTCGGTATAACCAAAAGTGTCATTCGGTAAAACCGAAATTTTGGTTAAACCGAATGACTTTTTTGTCCATCTTGTAAAAAATGACAAAAGCACTTAACTGATTATAAACACCACATAATCTCATTGTTAACACTTAATAAAACTTCAAAATTAATTACATCTCCATTACAATTTTAAAAATCTTATTCGTCAATGACCCATAAATCACATGTGACAACTTGCATTTACTTGACATTTTTGGGGAAAAAAACAGGTTTCACTCTATTTGTCTGAGAGTTTTTTAACCTTTCAGATGAAATCAGTTAATTATATGCGCAGCCTGTATTAATGTTTTACATTTTGGTTTTACTGTGTTCACAAAACTACAGTTTTTTACATGTGTTTGAAACCAACATAACCATGTTAATCACCAAAAGCACTAGGCTACTAGAGAAAAGGGCGTTTTTGTAATTGGACTTTTGACCTTTTTAACCTTATAAGTTAGTGAGATAGGCCTACAGACCCGTCTGCACTGTAACATAGACCTGCGTTACGAAATATATCACCAACACTGGAGATTATGAGCAGTGAGTCCATGGTCTTATTAGATAATCTGACTGAAAACTGAAATTATCAATGAGATCAGATATTTTATTTAATCAATAATTGTACAGGCCTACATGTTTTTTTTAGTTGTGAAACACATCAAACAGCACATGTGTTTGACGTCTGTTCAGACCAATATAATAATTAAACCCTGGGAAATTATTGTGGGTTTCCGCAATAGTAAGATAATTAAAAATCTGGTGGTTAACTTACCACAGTTTTACTGTAGTAGATGTGATGTTTTGGCAGAAACTGTGGTAAAGTTTTGTACATTGAACTTTATTACTTTAAAGATTGAATCTTTATATGTAAATTGGAGATTAATGTTTGTCTAAAAAGTGTTTTGAAACATTTTTCAGTGGGTTAAATATTAACTTTTGTAAGTATAAAGTTTTGAGGTTTGTTAGCAGCAAGAGATTTCCGCAAAAAGGCTAAACAGAATATTATTTTCAAATAGATTAAATTATGACTTAATCTCAGGTTCTCAAAATTCTCAAATAAATCTCTATATGTATATACAATATATCTATATGTAAATATATATACATGTAAATATCTCTTTGTTGTTTAAGGCAAGATATCACAGGTGAATAGTGAGTTAAAATAAATAAAATAATAAACAATCTCACCATACTTTCCCCAGTGATTAATCACAGTACATTAAGACAATTGTTTTGTATTACAAGATTTCTGGAATGATATGTTTAAATATGCAAATGAGGAATTATCTAATTAAATATGCAAGCATTTGCATATATTTCCAGAACAGAAATCTGATCATTAGATAAAGCCAGGTTTAAAATTATTATCGAGTTAATGTTTTTACTGAAGGGATTTTGGATTTCATTTGTTCTCACTCCATTAATCAGAAAATACAACACCCTGTTTTTAAGAAGAAAATGTTATATAAATGATATACTGTATGAACAAACCCCTTTTTAACAAAACTCTTCAGAATATATATGAATAAAACTGTAAAGTAAAGCTGCTGAAAGTGTAGATTTCTGACTCAGACTCACCGGCTTTAAAGATATGGATTGAGATTGAAATCTACAGACATACAAATATATAAAGTGCAATAAAATAAACACTTAAATGTGTATTTTGGATGGTTTATTACGACATCACATGTTATGAAAGAAAAATAGCCTAAAATCTCTAAATTGACCAGTGCATGAGAAAAAACAGTTGCATTTACTACAACATTTATGTAGTTTCTCATCTAATAGACTCTACCTAGGAATTTCCTAATACACTGTAAAAAAAAAAAAAAAAAAAAAAACTTTAAACTTTCACCTTTTCCAGTTCAAACTTAAAAAGTTTAGTTGCTGCCTTTAATTTTTAAGTTAAATCAAAGTGGCTGTACATGTCAATTCAACTCATTTTTTAAAATCTTGTCAACCTAAATATTAATTTAGACCAACAAAATGATTTTTATGGGTTAAACCAGATACAAGTATAGGTATTAATAATTAATAATTATTAAGGATTTAAGGGAATAAAGAAGAAATAAGAACAGTAAAAGAAGTTATAGGTCTAATTGCAGCCTATAGTTGTGAAGTAGTCCATTTAAACTCTTTGTGAATAATAGTTTATTTAAAAAATATGCACACATTCACTTTAGTTTGTAAGTCTAATATGTCAAAAATGTAGATCTCTTGTCTCATCACATTCAGTTATGAATGACATTTTGATAGCATATTTTCAATTCAAAATAGAGAAATTCCATAAAGTTGAGTAGTTTGCATCATGCATGTTACTGTGGGTTTTTAAACATATCCATTGTAATACAGTTGTCAAATATTAAATGTTTATCTACTTATATCTTACTACACATGCACTCTTTCGCAGTAAAAACTAAAAGAGTCGTGTTGGAATTCACACTCGTCTTCAGTGAATAGTAAGCCCCGCCTTCTTTGATCTGATTGGCCATCATGTTGACATTGACGAGTGCTGTTAGAATTAGAGTTAGAATTAGAATTAGAGTTATTAGAGTTATATCAATTATTGGGGGGTCTTGTCCCCCTCACTGCCTATGGTGGTTACAGCCCTGCCATTAAGTTGAAGTTGGTTAAATTATTTTGATGAGTTAGTAAGTAAGATCTCTGTGTCTCAGTGTCTGTCAGTGGATCATCTGCAGCAGCTGTTGAGGAACTTCAGCAGCTCTCAGGGGCTGCAGATGGAGGATTTCTTCACCATGGCTCCTGGATGCTGTTTGTTCCTGAGCGCTCCGACGGAGACCTGCAGTGCCGTACGCGAGGACCGCTGGGGCGTCGAGACCGAGCACTTCATCGAGAACATCTTTGGACACAGCGACGATCATAACACCAGCACCACCGCTCATCCTCCTCACGGAGACATCACTGAATATGAGGGATTGGAGAAGCTGTTTCACGATCTGGAGAATTACTATCAGCCTGACACACTTGAGGTGTGTATGATATTTCATTTTCGTGTTGTTTAGTGCATCTAGAAAAATAAAATGATTGCAAAGGCTAATTACAACTTGACTTGTGCTATTGAGAATGACAGCAAAGCTCAAAAGGCACAATGCGAGCTGACACACGAGAGATGTTTCATGCTGACGGCCACATCTGTCTTGGTGTCTTTTAGCCCTGTCTCTCTCTGAAAGACATCCTGGAAGAGAGCAGCTCTCATCACGGAGACCACGTGCACGTGGAGCTGGACGCTGTGATGGGAAACATCCTCTATCACGCCCTGCGAGGAGACTGCATGAAAGCACATGACCTTCCGGAGCAGGAGTACTTCCTGGATTACATCTTCAGCCGCTTCGGCTCGGAGAATCTCACGCTTCATGGTACGATTGTGTGATAATCCTGCAGGATGCTTCTTTTGATCAATGCATGATGTTTTTCTGTACCACTAGACTCAGTGTTATCATTAACAAAAACTAAAACTTTTAAAAACATTTGTTATTGAAATAAAGCTGAAATAAAATAAAAAATAAATATAACATGAAAAAAACTTAAACTAACCAAAACTGATTAACTAATCAATTTTATTTTAGTGTTGTCCATATACTATTATAGTTTTACGGAAGAGGATTAGGGCCAAGCAATAATAAAAAAATAAAACCATCTCGAGATTAAAGTTGTTAAATTTCGAGAAAAACTCGTTAAATTTCGAGAAAAAAGTCGAAATAAAATGTTGAGAATAAACTCATTAAATTATGAGAATAAAGTCAATAAATTATGAGAAAAAAGTCGCTAATTTATGAGAACAAATTCGTAATTTAACTTTTTTTTTTAACGAATTTGTTCTTGAAATTTAACAACTTTTTTCTCGTAATTTAATGAGTTTATTCTCAACATTTTATTTTGACATTTTCTCGAAATTTAACGACATTTTTCTCATAATTTAACGAATTTGTTCTCGTAATTTAACAACTTTTTTCTCGTAATTTAATGTTTATTCTCAACATTTTATTTCGACTTTTTTCTCGAAATTTAACGACATTTTTCTCATAATTTAACGAATTTGTTCTCGAAATTTAACGACTTTTTCCTCGTAATTTAATGACTTTATTCTCAACATTTTATCTCGACTTTTTTCTCGAAATTTAACGACATTTTTCTCATAATTTAACGAATTTGTTCTCGACATTTAACAACTTTTTCCTCGTAATTTAATGACTTTATTCTCAACATTTTATCTCGACTTTTTTCTCGAAATTTAACGACATTTTTCTCATAATTTAAGGAATTTGTTCTTGAAATTTAATGACTTTTTTCTCATAATTTAATGTTTATTCTCAACATTTTGTTTAGACTTTTTTCTCGAAATTTAATGACATTTTTCTCATAATTTAACGAATTTGTTCTCGAAATTTAACAACTTTTTTCTTGTAATTTAATGAGTTTATTCTCAGCATTTTATTTCGACTTTTTTCTCGAAATTTAACGGCATTTTTCTCATAATTTAACGAATTTGTTCTCGAAATTAAACGACTTTTTTCTCGTAATTTAATGAGTTTATTCTCAACATTTTATCTCGACTTTTTTCTCGAAATTTAACGACATTTTTCTCATAATTTAACGAATTTGTTCTCGTAATTTAACAACATTTTTCTCATAATTTAACAAATTTGTTCTTGAAATTTAACAACATTTTTCTCATAATTTAACGAATTTGTTCTCAAAATTTAACGACTTTTTTCTCGTAATTTAATGAGTTTATTCTCAACATTTTATCTCGACTTTTTTCTCGAAATTTAACGACATTTTTCTCATAATTTAACAAATTTGTTCTCGTAATTTAACAACATTTTTCTCATAATTTAACGAATTTGTTCTTGAAATTTAACAACATTTTTCTCATAATTTAACGAATTTGTTCTCAAAATTTAACAACTTTTTTCTCGTAATTTAATGAGTTTATTCTCAACATTTTATCTCGACTTTTTTCTCGAAATTTAACGACTTTTTTCTCATAATTTAACGAATTTGTTCTCGTAATTTAACGACATTTTTCTCATAATTTAACGAATTTGTTCTCGAAATTTAACAACATTTTTCTCATAATTTAACGAATTTGTTCTCAAAATTTAACAACTTTTTTCTCGTAATTTAATGAGTTTATTCTCAACATTTTATCTCGACTTTTTTCTCAAAATTTAACAACATTTTTCTCATAATTTAACGAATTTGTTCTCGTAATTTAACAAGTTTTTTCTCGTAATTTAATGACTTTATTCTCAACATTTTATTTCGACTTTTTTCTCGAAATTTAACAACTTTAATCTCGAGATTTTTTTTTTTTTTTATTATTGCTTGGCCCTAATCCTCTTCCGTATAGTTTTTATTCATATTTTGAGTTAGTTTTTATTTTCATATTTTCAGTTTGTGTTCATCACTTTTATGTCTATATAATTTTTATTATTTTAGTACTTAAACTAAACAAAAATTAGGAATGTGAACCTGAATTTGGCAACTCAGTGAAATAAAATGTAAAACTAACCTAAACTTATTTTCTTTTACTTCAGTTAACGTTTATTTTATTTCAAGTAGCGGGTGTTTTTAATGGTTTTAGTTTTAGTTATTGATAATAATAGCTAAAATAAGTATAAGCTCAAGTAATAAAATTACTGAAACTAAAACTGAAATAAAAATAAATAGAGATAGTACAAATGGCAAAAACTGAAACAAATGACTAAAACTTAAATTAAAATTAAAATCTAAAACTAAAAACTAACTCAAAATATTAATAAATTCTATAATAATATATCATTACTGTCAAGTCAAGTCACCTTTATTTCTATAGCACTTTATACAATACAGATTGTTTTACAGAAGCTTTACAGTGAAAAACATGATTTAATAACGATTCAATGATGCATTATTCAGTTTAAATCAGTTCAGTGTGGATTCAGTTCAGTTCAATTACTGTGTAAAGATCATCAATTATGAAATGAGTTCAATTCATCTATAAATCAGCTCTGGAGAAACGGATCAGTTCTCAGTAATACTGCAGAATATTAAGTGTCCCTGACGAAGCAAGCCAAGATTACTAAGATTACAGACCTACTAATTTGTAACTGTTTGTAAATCAGGGTTCATTGGTGTGTCTGGTTGTGCTAACTCTCATATGTCATACTTCCCAACCATAAATTAGTGGCTGAAATATATTTGTTTGTGGAAGTGTTTTGTATACTTTTTGTCACACGTGGTTTTGCAGAGCTGTGATGTAAACCAGTAGCTGTTGGGTATTTAGAAAGGATGAGCTGTTCGATATGTCCTTTGTCAACACAAGAAAAAACAATGATGTGGTCTTTAATGTTCATATTTGCTTTAATCATGCATTTTTTAATAATATTGTGCTTCTCAGATTTTGAAGAGCTTCTGAAGACATTAAATCTGGGTGGAGAGGAACATGACCATGATCACGAGAGCCACCATCACAGCAGACAGACCCACAGGAGCAGTCATGCGGAGACTCAGCGGACCAACAGCAGCTGGGACAAGGTGACATAGAGATTACCCCAAATATTTCCTTCAAGTCCCCCTGAGTTTTTGAGTTAATACATATTTAATAATTTGGTAACACTTCATAATAAGATTAACTAATGAACCTTGTTGTAAATTGTTACCGTCTCATTGTTAGTTGATGAATTAATTCATCATGAACTAACAATGAGCATTACATTTTAAGGCATTTATTAACCTGTTAGTTAATGCAATTTTTCATGTGCATGTTAATTCACAGTGCATTAACTAATATTAACACATATAACTTTTCATTTTAATAATACTTTAGTAAATGTTGAAATTAACAGGAACTAAGATTAATATATTATATAAAATTGTTTATTGTTAGTTCATGTTAACTAGTAGTTTGTTAACAAATGAAACCTTATTGAAAAGTGTTAACAATAATTTAATATATAATAATTACTAATTTAACTATGCATTCATGTTCACGGTTCTCTGATGTCACATCAAATGCCGGTAAACAAATAAAATAAAATACAAAATAAAGTGTGTATATATATATATATATATATATATATATATATATATATATATATATATATATATATATATATATATATATATATATATTTTAGTAAGTGTTTTTATTTTGATTTGTTTATTTTGAATTTTCTACCAAAATTATTTTTTTTTCTTATAAATATTATAATTATTATTGTTATTATTAAAACTTTACTTACTTTTTTCACTTAAAATAACATAATAACCTAAAATATTTTCTCGAAGTCCCCTTGATATTTTAAGTTAATAAATATTTAATAATTTAATTTATAATAATTCATACTTTAGCAAGAAATATGCATGTTCCCAGTTCTCTGGTGTCATTTAATGGTCACATTAAATGCAGGAATTATTAAATGTATATATTTTATATATTAATTTTTCCATTTAGATTTTTTTTTTTTTTTTTTTTTTTTTTTTCAATTTTAATTTATTTTCATTTTACAACTTAAATTAAATTAAATTAATTAACACTTAATCCGGTTTGGGAAACCCTACAGTAATCAATCATGCAATAATTTGAACAAACAAAATAATACATTTGGACACATTAACTCAAAACTCACACCATAACCTTGATTTTATGGATGAATTTGTTATTTCCCAGAATGCATTATCTGTGTTAAATTTCTTTGAATTGCAATTCACTAACATTCCACTTTCTTTCATTCAAATTCCAGTTCCAGATTCTGTGGTTTGCAAAAACTTACAGCAGCATAGAAATGTGGCTTTTCCCTGTACATTCCATAGTTTTATGGGGCATCATGGGAAATCTTTGCACGCCACAGAAATCGAATCATTTAGCGTGGCTCTTGACGAAGAGAGCAATCATGTGCTGCGTGAGAGATTATTCTGAGGCCTGTAACATGAAGTGTCAGCGGCGGCCGTTAATGTTTATTCCTCCTGATGGATGTTGTGACACGCTGCGTGTTTCATCTGTCCGCAGTCGTGATCAGACTGAAATTAAGCAGGACATGTGATCTGAGCTCGTTTTTAATCATGATAAATATTTCCCATTTCTTTAAGCTCACACGCTGTCTAAATAAGACCTGTCATCTGACATCCGTGGAATTAATATTTCAGCAAATAGTAAATATGAGCTTTTTACGCGTGATTATCGGAGCAACAGCACCGCTGCGGTGTGAAATTAAATATTAACGCCAACAAATGTTTTATGCATTTTTACATTTGCATGTGTCCGTGTGGATTATGCAGGCCTGTTTCAGCGCTGAAGACCTGTGGAGGATCTACCAGCTGAACGATTCATCACTGACCAGAGATCAGTTCACACAGCTCAGTCCTGCTCTGATCCAGCAGATCCTCAGCGGAGGCTGTTCTGAGATCAGTACGACACCCGTGACCCCTGATTCTCTCAGCACTGCCGAGAGTGAGTGACCTGAATACACTGAACAAACCTGCTAAAAATCATTCAGGCATTGTGTTGTCTGTATGTTTTATAGTTCATAACAATATGTTTCATTAACTGATGTATTATATATTTTAACATATCAACCTACTACAGTCTGCTTTAAAATATCCTCACAATGTTCTCGAGCACAAAGATCTCCTTTATTCTGCTCTGAGAATGTGTTGATTCATATACCGTCACTGAATGCGCTCTTTGTGCCCAGGATACGGATACGCCACCCTGGCCAACCTCATCATCTGTCTGATGGCCATGTTTGGGATCGTGGTGCTGCTGTTCTCGGCCTGTACGCAAGTGTTCGAGCTCTGCATCCAGTTCTGCATCAGTCTGGCTGTGGGATCGCTGACGGGAGACGCTCTGCTGCATCTGCTGCCCACGGTGAGCAAACTGAACCGAGCAAACGAAGACAATACTGACCATTTATGGCTTTTCTGCATCTCATTATCAAAATATGGTGATTTTATGATACAAACCAGCTGGGAAAATGTATAAAAATACTGAGTTAAAAGTGTGAACACACTATAAAGAGGAACAGATGGGCCTCTGAATGGAGAAATCGCATTGCTCATTCTTTGTGATTTATTCTCCTGAATGTTTATTCATGCTTTTATAACATCATCATATTTTATTACTGATTTGACATTTGATCAAAAGTTTCGGGTCAGCAAGATTTTTTTTTTTTTTATGACGAGGAAATGTAAGCTTTTATTCATCAAGGAAGCATTAAATTGATGCATGACTAAGACTAAGACCTCAAATACATAAAACATTAGCCTTTATATATATATATATATATATATATATATATATATGTGTGTGTGTGAAGGCTAATGTTTTATGTATTTGAGGAGCAGAAAAGAGTATATATATATATATAGTGTTTCTTGAGTAAAGAAAACACTGTACTTTATTAAAAACAGTTCTTTATTTATCATTGCCTTGCAAACAAGCAGAGACGCTCCAAACTGTGATAGATGTGGGTGGAGTTATGAGGTTTGACTGACAGTTTGAGGATCCAATGGAGTTCTGAGGTTTAGTCACAAGCTTGTTTTAATGCATTTCATTGGTTAAATATTTGCAAAACCCACAGACAGACGTAAAGCGCTACCAATAGTAATGATTTATTGAAAAACAAAAGTATGATGAAATAAGGAGATACAAGGTTTCTGCCCAATAGTATTTGTCTTGCAGTGTTTTACCATTAGAGTGAAATAATACTAATATTTAAAAAAAAAAAATTACTACTTCTTATTGTAATTGGGTCTCCCCTGGGCGTGTGAACACAGGCACAAATCCGGCTCTGATAACAACCCTGATTTAATCGTTTAGTTTTCTGACCTAGATTGAAATATCAGTTCATAAGACACTATCATGATTGTATCTTGTTATTATTACAGTCCAATCCAAATCATGAGGCACATGCAGGTTAATCTGTAACTGAATACATCTGAGAGGGCAAAGGAGTGTTTATTTCATATTGCTGGAATGTCAAAGTTTGCATGCAACGATATACACTCGTATAGTTGTAAATAAATCTGAGACTGTTTTACAAGAAAATTCTACTTCAGGCTTTTAACTTCAGTGAAAATTATTTCTGCACCAAATTGTTTAGTCTCAACCTTTATCTAACTCGCATAACGTTCTGCGATTACTCACTGACTGGGCATCTGCTTGAAGCTCGTAGAAACGTTCGTTTTGTGCTTTACCGGGGCAGAATGGGTCTCGACGGCAGGCCTGGCACCCGTTATTTCCCCCGAGCGCTGACATCGCCCACGTTCCCTCATCCATTTAGATCCGTGTCAACATAACTGCAGCCCTGTCATACCATGTCATCGCCCTGAGTGGAAAATAACCGGATTGGTGAGAAGAAACAGACCTCGCTTATTGAGTGCAGACAGGAATCTGTACAGCCCTGCTGGGAAATCAAAGCAGAATCAAAGTTTCCGATTGGCGTTAATGTCATTGTCCGTGTGTGTTTGCGTCTCTGTGCAGTTCTTAGGCCTCCACGTTCATGAAGACGGACACGATCACGACCACACAGAGGACAACCTCGACTACGTGTACAAACTCCTGGTGCTTCTTGCGGGTGTCTATTTCTTCTACCTGATGGAGAGCATCTTCTCCATTATCACTCGCAGACAACATCACCACCATCATGATGAAGTGAGTCATGAAGTTTTGTGTCACATGAGGGGTCCCGTCCTACATGATCTGATTATGAATCCATTCCCAAACCACTAAAATGATGCTGTGTTCACAGGAGGACTCTGATGTTCATCATTGTGATCATGGAAAAGTCCTGCAGATGTTCCAGCGAGAGAAACAGAACAAACACTCCAACTCACAGGCTGATCTGGTGAGAAAATCACAACAAAATCCACTTTTAATTGCTAAAAGAGCAGAAAAGAGTCTTTGTTAATGAATATACTAATAGAGTCTAAATTCAGAAGAAGTGAAGAAGTCATTTATAAACATTTATAAACTTTTATATATAGTATCATTTATAAACTATTAGTAGTAGTTTAGTTAATAGTTTTATTAATATTTTGTTATTTTGTTTACTATATATACATATATAATTACTAAAACTTTAACTAAAATTAAGACAAAATGATTTATATATATATATAAGTTTGGAAAGTTTTTCTGTTGTTGTTGTTTTTTTAATGTAGTGTCTTCTAAAAATTCAGCTTTGCATCACAGGAATAAATTACATTTTACAATATATTCACAGAGAAAACAGTTATTTTAAATTGTAATAATATTTCACAATATTACTGTTTTTACTGCATTTTTTATCAAATAATTTTATGCAAGCAAGCAAATAAATTAAGAAACATATTTTAGAAATATTAAAGTAATTATTTCAAACTTTTGATCTGTAGTGTATATGTTTTTTTATTAATTTGTATTTCACTTTTAGTATTTAAAGTTGAACTTAATTAAAAGATATTGCCTTGGAAATCAGATGGAGGGGGAAAAAAAAAAAAAAGAAAAAAAAAAATATATATACACACACACACACACACACACACACACACACACACACACATATATATATATATATATATATATATATATATATATATATATATATATATATATATATATATATATATATATATAAAAATTATAATAATAACAACCCTGTTCAGACATTTGTAGTTAGTAACAAAATGTAAAACTTAAATTTTTTTGCCTAAATATTCTCTGTAGTTATCTATTCCAGTAAGTTTGTTGGTTCTAAGAGATGTGCTATTAATGAATATTTTATTATTATTATTATTGTAGGTTGATGCTGAAAGAAAAGAGTCCTTCCTGGAACCTGTTGGCACTAAAAGAGGTGAAAATACTTCCAGACATATTCATGTTCTGCACATTGAATGGAGTAAAATAAGTGCAAATGACCGTTTGGTTAATAATGTCCCATCAGCCCACTACTGAAAGGTTTCATGCATGTTTACAGTCATCTTCTCTTCTCCTTCAGAGCAGCGTTTGCTTCCCTATATGATCACCATTGGCGACGGTATCCATAACTTTGCAGACGGTTTGGCTCTCGGCGCAGCGTTTTCGATCTCGTGGCGATCAGGTCTGGCCACGTCTCTGGCTGTGCTCTGCCATGAGCTGCCGCATGAGCTAGGTGAGTGATAATGTAGATAATATTCGATCAAACAATACAGTAAAAACTGTGAAATATTATTACAATTTAAAATATCTATTTTCTATGTGAATGTCAAATGTAATTTATTCCTGTGATCAAAGCTGAATTTTCAGCATCATTACTCCAGTCTTCAGTGTCACATGATCCTTCAGAAATCATTCTAATATGATGATTTGATGATCAAGAAAAATTTCTGATTATTATCAGTGTTGAAAACAGCTTCATATTTTTGTGGAAACTGTGATGCATTTTATTTTTCAGGATTCTTTGATGAATAGAAAGTTCAAAAGAACAACATTTATTTGAAATAGAATCTTTTGTAACATTATAAATCTCTTTACTGTCACTTTTGATCAATTTCATGTGTCCTTGATGAATAAAAGTATTAATTTCTTTCTTGAAAATGTAGTCCATTTCTCAGCTGGTGTGTCACGGAGTGTGCAGTCAAAGAAACAACAACAAACGTAATGTTTTACTGATATGAGACTTTTATTATGAAAGACAAGCGAGAAAACTGTTGACTGTTCTGTGACGCATTTAAGTAAAGACTGCCTGAGAAAAGCACGTTGTCCTGATTCAGTATCTGCGGTCAGATGAGATGTGTGTGTGTGTATACATCACAGCTTAATGCCCATGGGACAATGTGTGACCCATGGCCAAAACAGAGAGAAGCACTGGCTCATAATGTCAGCAGTGATAGTGTGGTCAGCGAATGACAAGGAACAATGTCTGTTGACTGGTTTTAGTGTTTGTTCTGAGATAAACTGAGTTAAACACTGCTGAAGGATTGAAAAAACAACTGAGCAGAGCTTTCTGTAAAGGCACTCTTCACACTTCCTGATGTGAGTCATGGGACGGCCCAGATAAACACAGATTAGACACTGTTGGCACCTGAGTTCATGGCCGCAACTTCCCGAATATAATTTCCTTATGCTTTCTGCCACACATGACATAAAAACATGACCTGTGGTGTGATTCTCCTGTCTGACCGAGAAATAAACTTACACACCTCTAGTCAAATATTCGTCTTCAAACATCTTAATTCAATACATGATTTTTATTTTTTGTTTTATTTAGTTTAAAATGCTTTTTTGTTCTATTTTTTTTTTTTTTTTTTTTTTTTAATCATTTTATTTATTCCTCTTGTGGTTTTCTTGAGTGTTGATGGTTGTCTTACTTTAAATCTGATTTTATGATTTGTTTTTCTATTTTAATCTAACCAGAGGAAGATTTTATTGCTCAACAATTGCTCTTTTGTTGCTCAGGAGACTTAATTGTGACTTTATAACTCACACATGCAAGTTTATATCTCTTCAGAATTGTCAGATAAACAGCTGCAATTACCTTTTTTATTTTATTTCCTTCCCAAAAACAAGCTTCAATGTGTTTCACCCCACAATCAAAAGAAAGAAATAAGAAATTATATTTTGCATTTAAAAAAAAGCCTTTTATACCTATCTATCTATCTATCTATCTATCTATCTATATATATATATATATATATATATATATATAAAGTGAATATTTATTGCAGTATATTTTACAAGAAAATTCAATTTCAATCTTTCTACTTCAGATTTTCATGTTTAATTCAATGTATTGCAATTTCTTTGTAATTATTTGTGAAATTTACTAGCAATTACTGAGTGAATCCTATACCATATTTTTTTTAGTGCATTAAAGAGATCTCAATTTTTAGATTAGAAGAAAAGGTTAGAAAAGGTCATTCAAAATGTGCATTTTAGTACCTCAGAGTAGTACTTTTAAGGTACTACTATGAACTTTTATGTGTAAATGAGGTACAGATGTGTCTTTTTAAGGCTTCTGTCCCGGTGACAAGCTGTTGTAGGTACAAGTTTGCCCATGTTTTCTGAAAGCTTCATCTGAACACATTTCCTCTGTTCTCAGGTGATTTTGCGATCCTGCTGCACTGCGGCGTGTCGGTGAAACGGGCTCTGCTGCTGAACGTGGGCAGCTCTCTCACCTCCTTCATCGGGCTGTACATCGCGCTGTCCGTCTCCACTGAAACGGTGGCGAAGGAGTGGATTTCGGCCGTCACTGCTGGCCTCTTCCTGTATGTTGGTCTGGCAGACATGGTAGGTTGTGATCTACTTCAGTCTCAGATGTTTTCTCTTCACGTGCAGCATCTAGCTGAGAACAGTTTTCACAATGTTCATCAGACAAAAACAACAGCAGTGTTTGCTGTCGAGTCATTGAAAGCACCCAAGTTAAGTCTCTCTAATGCATTATTTCAGTGTAAACAGATACTCACGAAACACTTCTTTCTTGTGTAGCTTCCCTCGCTGGTTCACGTGGACAGTAAAAGGCCTTGGCTGATATTTCTCCTGCAGAATCTGGGACTTTTGAGCGGCTGGGGCATTTTATTGCTTTTGTCCTTTTATGAAGACCAAATAGGGCTTTAAATAGGATGCAATAGGTTTTATTTGTGCCTTATTCCTATATATATGTCTGCGGAAACTACTGGAACATATGAAATATGTGCAATTTAGTGCTGCTCATATGACAGCATCACCAGCATCGTTTTTTATATACTGGTAACATTTTACAATAAGGTCTCATTAAGAACATTAGTTCATGCATTAAATAAGATTAATTAAAAAAAGAGAAATACTGATAGAAATGCAACTGCTCATTATTTGTTCATATTAGCTCAGGTCTATTAAATAATAGTAATATTTGATTTTATGTATTAGTACAATAATTAATGCTTTATACGTATTTTTCATTGTTAGTTCATAACTAATGTTATTGTGAAGTGTTACCAAAATATTTTTAGCATTTTTAGATTACATTTGGATGGAAAAGCCAATCTTTCAGAATCAACTTTGTGCACCTTAAAGCAAACTCTTGCATATTTTCTAGATATTTTTTTTGTCATTAGTTTTTCATCAGTGTGAATAATAAATTGGCAGATGAGATATTCAGCCTTTAGTGTAGCCACTGTTTTTATTGAATTTAAATGCTGTATTTTCATTAGTAAATAGAATATAGGTAAATATAAGTATAGGATAGTTCTGTATTTTATTTTTGCATTGTAATATTTTTTAAGATATCAGCCAAAAACACTTTTGAAGCATAATGGTATAAAATATGTTCTATGATGTGTGAATTCTGCTAGAATGAAGTTTATGAATTAAAATTGTCATCATTCATTAGTATAAATGCATCAGGTTTGATTTAAATCATTTAAATCAGATATGACACAACATGTTCAAGACACATCATGCAGATTTAGAAGACTTTAGTAAATGATTATGGACTAGTTTTATGATACTTTAATGGAGCTTTTTTGTACATTTTGGAACTTTTCAGTGTTCATTCCCAATCAGCATGAACATTCCCTTTTCCTTTTGAAGTGCCTTTAAGAATTTGTTATGTTTTAATAAATCTAAAACAAATCATATTTGTCTCCCAGAGGTCTTTAACTAGATATCACAATCTGACTCTCAGCATTCATAGAGCATGAAGACATGATTTCATATACTGTACGTTGTGCAATCCACGAGGAGTCCACTCAGCATTATGTTTGTGTCATGATATGTGTTAGTGCTGATGTTGTCCTCAGGTCAAACTCTAAACAGCAGGTTGCAGGTTATCTGGCATTACTGAGCAGAACCACACCTCAAAACCTCAGTACAAGCTCAGCTGAAGCGCAGGAAAATTACAGGTTAAAATAACCTTCACTCACCAGGTGTACTTTAAATACAGTGTGTCATCTGTAAATGTATGAAGACTGCAGTTAAAATATACAGTATATTTAAAGAGATGCAAAAAATATAGATAGATAGATAGATAGATAGATAGATAGATAGATAGATAGATAGATAGATAGATAGACAGATAGATAGATAGACAGACAGATAGATAGATAGATAGATAGATGATAGACAGACAGATAGATAGATAGACAGACAGATAGATAGATAGATAGATAGATAGATAGATAGATAGATAGATAGATAGATAGATAGATGATAGACAGACAGACAGACAGATAGATAGATAGATAGATAGATAGATAGATAGATAGATAGATAGATAGATAGACATATAGACAGATAGATAGACAGACAGACAGACAGACAGACAGACTGATAGATAGATAGATAGATAGATAGACAGACAGACAGACAGACAGACAGACAGATAGATAGATAGATAGATAGATAGATAGATAGATAGATAGATAGATAGATAGATAGACAGACAGACAGACAGACAGATAGATAGATAGATAGATAGATAGATAGATAGATAGATAGATAGATAGACAGACAGACAGACATATAGACAGATAGATAGACAGACAGACAGATAGATAGATAGATAGATAGATAGATAGATAGATAGATAGATAGACAGACAGACAGACAGATAGATAGATAGATAGACAGACAGACAGACAGACAGACAGATAGGCAGACAGACAGATAGATAGATAGATAGATAGATAGATAGATAGATAGATAGATAGATAGATAGATAGATAGATAGATAGATAGATAGATAGATAGATAGACAGGCAGACAGACAGATAGATAGACAGACTGATAGGGAGGTAGATAGATAGAGAGATAGATAGATAGATAGACAGGCAGACAGACAGATAGATAGACAGACTGATAGGGAGGTAGATAGAGAGATAGATAGAGACATAGATAGATAGACAGACTGATAATATAATATATCATACTGTATAAAATGATAATAATCTAACAGTGAAATATTTAATAAAAATACCCTCTTTGTCTAACACACATTGTCATTTTTAACCTACATTTGCATCTCAGACATTATTTTTTGCCTCTTGTGTAAAAAATGAACAAAGTTCACCCTCATCAAACCTTGTAAATCTTATCATACATCATAAACCTCGTGTCTATCGATATATAGATCACATGTTCCGGACACAGATGTCATTATTTAATTAAATAATTATTTTTAGCGCCAACATTTGGATGAATCTGTTTTAGATGTTGTTATCATTTCTTTACAGCACAAGTGTTTGCTTAAGAGTTAATATATAATCATCCATATCAACAATTTAATGAAGAATGACTCTTAATAAATAGTGAACAAACAATGAATGTAAATATTAGATTAAGCTGATAAAGAGAGCAAACAATAATGTTTCCTTCATTCCACTGCAGCTTTGAAAGTGTTTTATTATATTCTTAAACTTTTACCGTCTAGTAGTTTGCCACATGTCAACGGGAAATAAAGAGGGGAAAATGAATTCCTGACTATTTCTGATTTGTTTACCCGATTAATCAATTTAATTTCCACCCACTAGTGTCTTTCAGAAGTGATTTTTTTGAAAAGCAAGCATAACCAGGTAATTAATATGTCAATCAAATGAAAGAATAGACTGGAGTGAAAATATAATGTGGGTAGATGCAATGCTAGATCCTCATTATCTAGCCTATCCAAGTTTGTACTGTCCAAAGTACAGGCCTCCTTCCAAAGTGTTGGCACAGTGAAGGATGTGGACTGGTTTAGCTGGTGGTTTTTGGATACGGTTTTGGATTAAGCAGTTGTAATTGCGGGAGAGTCTTGAGCAAAGGCCCGAACTAAACTACAGTCACATGAATGATCTAATCACCTCAGACACGCGTCAGTTTATATAACTGCACTCTGTGTGACCCACTATAATCTGGATTAGAAAAGTGATCTTTGGATTGAAGTGTTTGGGAATGTTTGACATTCATAATGACACTGTTCACTGGAGATGATGGTAAATGACACAATGCTGGCCTCTGCTGTACAGATAGTGTCAGTGCACATGTGTAAAGAAAAAATATAAATGTCAAATATTATTAGGAAAATATTTAAATTTTATTGCATTACATTATTGTTTCTACTCACTATTCACTATAGCACTGTGCTGTATTATTTATTCAGTTTATTTATATAGTTTAAAATAAACTAAATAAAATGTTATTCTTATTTAATAAATACATTAAATATCATATTTTTAATTATTACTTTTATTCAATTCATATTTAATGGTATTAAATGATTTGTTTAGATTTAATAGATTTAGATTAGATTTAATACATTTAATAGATTACGCTTTTAACATAAGATTTACAATTTATTAAAGGTGTTTTTATGCATGTTAAAGGGATAGTTCACCCAAAAATCAAAATGTGATGTTTATCTGCTTACCCCCAGCGCATCCAAGATGTAGGTGACTTTGTTTCTTCAGTAGAACACAAATGGTGATTTTTAACTCCAACCGTTGCCGTCTGTCAGTCAAATAATGCTAGTGGATGGGAACTTCTACTATAAGAGTAAATAAAACGTGCATAGACAAGTCCAAATTAAACCCTGCAGCACATTGATGTCCTAAGACACGAAACGATCGGTTTGTGCTAGAAACCGAACAGTATTTATATCATTTTTTACCTCTAATACACCACTATGTCCAACTGCGATCAGCATTCGCTTAGTGAGGTCTGATCGCGCTCTGACAACGTCAGTGATGTCTCGCGCATATACTTCAATGAGAGCGAGACATCACTGCCGCTGTCAGAGCGCGATCAGACCTTACTAACGAGTGCTGAACCCGGTTGGACATAGTGGTGTATTAGAGTTAAAAAATGATATAAATACTGTTCGGTTTCTCGCACAAACCGAACGTTTCGTGTCTTAGGACATCAATGTGTCGTCACGATCCGCAGGGTTTAATTTGGACTTGTCTATGCACGTTTTATTTACTCTTATAGTAGAAGTTCCCATCCACTAGCATTATTTGACTGACAGACGGCAACGGTTGGAGTTAAAAATCATCATTTGTGTTCTACTGAAGAAACAAAGTCACCTACATCTTGGATGCGCTGGGGGTAAGCAGATAAACATCAAATTTTCATTTTTGGGTGAACTATCCCTTTAAGCTGACTTCAGTTTTCATTGCATTTACAGTTTTGACCAGCAGGCGTCTGCATTTTAAACAGTGACTTTTTTTGAGCAGTTGATTCAAAGATTCAAAAAGTTTTGTTCCTCCCATCACTACCCATTATTATGTTACACAGGTTGAAACCAAGTTTGCTGTTTTCTATGGTGGCCGAGAGAGTTCAGCGCGCTGTAAATGAAGAAAACACATGCAAATATAAAAAACACCAGCAAATAAAGAAAACATCTTCATCAGTTTGACAACACCTGCACTGCAAAAGTCCACAACACATACAAATAGAGTCAAATTGACTCTTTAGAATGCAATAAATCTGTGGGAAGAAATGGCCAAGCTTCTTCAAAGTTTATCATTCAGAGCTGTGTCAGTTTGCTTTTGCAGACAATGGTAAATGTGGTTTCCGTCTTCTCTCATCATGACCCCATACATGACGTGTCTCCTCCACATCTAAAAAACAATTCTTGCCACTGTGGGAAAAAAAAAAAAAAAAACTCTTTTAGACTAGATTTCCTGTTTATTTCTTGTGCCTGTATGACACTTGACACTTATGAAATTTCCATTTTCCTGTGTGGGCAATGACCCATCACGTTATGTTTGGTATAAGGTGACTAGTGAAATTGTGTAAGTATAACAGTTTATCTAAGCTGAGTTTTGGTATTTGGCTGGTTTTGGTCTATTTTTGATTGGCCTTTGGGCTGGTTTTGTTCCACAGACATGTCAAATCATTTTTATTTTCACATTTGTGAGTCTGTGAGTCTGCGAGAACACGGTTTTACAGTTTCACGCTGAAACCCAAAGATCAGGGATGGCCTCAATCCAAGTTCTTCTTCTGATTTCAGCTATATCTTCTTCTCACAGTGGTAAGGAACTTTTCTTGACTCTGTTTGTTTCCATATTCTTACATGCACATTTGTCTGTATTACTATTAGACTGTAAAGATTATTCATAAGGTTCAAAACGATCTGTGCCGAGAGAATGCTGAGAAGTTAGCTTACAATGAGCAATACCTTTGTTACAGTATTTATTAATCTTTATTTCTGTTAGTAAAAATATAAATACAACGTTCTGTCATGAAACTCTAGATGGCACAGGCTGATAACTCAATCTGCTCGTAATCACGTCGTTATCTATAGGGCACAGCTGATTGGTTCCTGCTGTATCAGTAGCCAATGAGCTCGCTGCACAACCTTCAAATACTTGGTCAGCATTTGCCTTAGCAGTGTGGTGGGCTTCAGAAACCCTCCACCTTCCCCAGCTCCACCTGTATAGATCTGCTACGGGTAATTAATGTACACTTTATTGTACAGCAGCAGCATGTCTTTCTTACTCACAGCAGTGAGTGTATTAGCAGTAGCAAGTCCCGTACTTGCTCTGCAGCGGCAGCAAACAGACATTAAACACAGTACAGAACAAAGAAAACAGCGGACTTAAATACACTGATCATTAATGAAAACAAGGAATAGGTGAGAACTAATTAGTATCCACAGAAACCACAGAACTATAACTCAGGTAAAACAGAGACGGCACTTAAAAACCATGAACAAAAAAACTAAACAGAACAAGATACAGAAATTAAATGACATGATTGTGACATTAATGTTGTTAACTAATGTTAACAAATTTTCTTCTTCTTCATTTCAGAAATACACTCTCTATCCTACATGTACAGCGTCATATCAAAATCTCAGATGTCTGGAGAAATGTCTGAATTCTACACCTCAGTTGAACTCAATGACATTCAGATGAGTTTGTGTCACAGTGTGAATAAAGCAGATTTCATGACTCAGTTGTGTGAGGAATCTGAGAGACTCTTTAATGAAAGTGATGATCTGCATTATAAACAACAGTGGCTTCAGATCAACCTTAAAACACTGATGATGATGATGGAGCACAAGAGGAAGAGCAGCACACGGGACACAGGTGATTGCGTTGAGGGACAGTGGGGGTAAGAGGTGTCATGTCAAACAGTAATTTTGAATCATTCAGGAATGTAAGAGGGATTTTCAGTTCTAATAAAAATAATTTGCTAATGCACAATACCATTCAAAAGTCTTAATTTGGTTGCATATTATTGATATTTTCTAGAGCTGCACGATTAATCATATCGCAATCGCGATGTCAAGCTTGTGCGATTATATGACGCAAAATGCTGCGATTTTATGAAATAAAATAATAATAAGTTAATAAATAAATAAAAAAAATAAAAAATACATGTGTGGACACAACCCATTATCTGAGAGCTGTTTGCCCATTTTATACACCGCTAATAAAAAGAAGACCAGTCAGTTTCAGTTTAGGCAGTGGCATGTGTGGCGCGCATGGTCATGACTTTTCCGGTGTGCAGCGCAGAGAACGGGTAAAGATGGATGCGGAGCAAACGGTCACTGAACTGGTGGCAAGAAAAAACGCTACCTCTGTTATATGGCGATATTTTGGCTATAAGATTATAAACCCAGATTAGTAGTGGTTGAAGAGGAAAGAGGATTTAATTCGGTATCGCACGCAGCGCTGTTATCGGTGCGCACATGACGCACATACATACAAGGCTCGCGCGCACAGAGAGAGAGGCGCGTTATAGCTCGCGAACTCCAAATTGATTTCTCTTTCGCGTCCTCAGTGCACTTGGATGGTCACATACACGCATTATGTCAGTCAAAATACCCCTCTCAGCAAGTATTCATGTAAACACATTCAGTTATGTCTTAATTGAACGAGGTGAGAATTCGGATGTATATCTGTCCGATGTGTGCGTGCATGTCTTACTCTTAAAGTGACAGCAACCTATAAATACCTGCTGCTGTCTGTCATTTAAATCAAACAACAAAACACAGCTTTAACAAAGATTAATCTATATTAAATTTATACAATGAACAGTGTCATTTTACATTTAATTATTACATTTCTGTGCATGAAAATTAATACTACAGTTAGACCTTATACTTTATTTGTAACTTTATGTAGTATTTATCTATGCTTGTTGTAATTGGTGTACAGTATTTGTTCTTTTTACAGTCTGTTCACTTGCCTTTAATAATGTATTATTTAGGCTATCAGTTTATGCTATGGTATCAGAATAGTTTAAGTGGGCTAAGTAATAAATGCAAAGTTAAGTTACCCCCATCCAATTTTTTATAATTTTTTTGTGCTGATCCGAAAAATGATCCGATCTGTGACGTCATAACCGTGATGTGATCCGAACCGTGAGTTTTGTGATCCGTTGAACCACTACAGATTAGTAAAAAAACAAATATCTTAAATGGGATTATAACAAGTTTGCAGTAATGCAAAGATGTTATTTAATTTCATAAAAATATTTTAATTTGAAAACGCTGTGCATTTATTTGCTGTTGTTGCTAGTTTGAGTTGAGAAATACACATTTCAGCATTATCAGTAATCTGTGTGTGTATTTTCATTGAGAACCAAGCAAGATGACTCATGATACTATTTGTTTATTATATCGCTATCGCAAATCGCAATCGCAATATTGACCTCAATAATCGCAATATGACATTTTCCCCAAATCGTGCAGCCCTAATATTTTCTTAAATCAATTAAACAAGAAGTGTGTTATTCAGAGTATTTGAATGTAGTGAACCATTTTTCATTAGTTATATACAAATGTTCAATGTAAGCTGTTATACAAATTGCTTCCACCTTTAAGACTGAGATCTTCATCTAGTACTAAAGGCATAATGAGACGTGTAAAATTTGTTTTGAGAAATTTATTTTACTTTCCATGTAGAGTTGGCATAAATTCGCTCATAACTTTTCTCTCGTGTAATCACACAAAAACAGGCAAAGGAACATTATAGGCCTTTGTAAATATGACATGATAAAAATGACATATCGTTCACCTGCTGACACATCTTACCCCACTCTCCTCCACTTTATGAATAATATCACAGTCAGATTTAGTGAATTCTGTCTTCTGTTTTTAATCTTCTGTGTTTCAGATCTTCATGTTCTTCAGTGGAGGCACGGCTGTGCAGTTGAACGTCACTCTAATGGTTCAGTGATGTTTCTTCAAGGCACTGATGAATACGCCTATGATGGCCAGACCTTGACCTTTGACCTCTCAATGCACTGGAAGCCTTTAGTCCTTGACCATGACATCATCTGGGACAGAGAATCAGTTTCCAGCCTGGAGAGGAAATGTGTGGAAACGTTAACCAGCTTCATTGAGCTTCAGCGAGAGAGAAAGTTCATCATGGAATGTGAGTTTAAATAAGATTCTATAGAATGCATTCTTTCATGCTGATTTATTATTGAATCGTCTGTCCTGCAGCTCGTCCTGATGTTCACACTCTTGTAAAAGTGTCTGGATCATCAGTCAAGCAGCTGCTGGTGTGTTTGGCCACAGGCTTCTACCCTAAACATGTGCAGATGGAGATCAGACACAATCACACGCTGTTACCTGATGAGCAGCTGAACTCAGATGGAATCAGACCGAATGCAGACGGATCCTTTCAGCTGATGAAGAGCCTGGAGATCCTGCCGTCTGAAAGATCTCAGTATCAGTGTGTGGTGGAGCACCAGAGTCTGACTGAACCACAGATCATCATCAGGGGTAAACATCATTCAAAAAAGACAGGTCAGAGTTTATCATTCATAAAATCTCTTCATTATCAGTTTATTATGTTTGATTTTGCTCCATTATAACTGAACTAATGTTGATGAATGATGTTTTTCTGTGACAGATGAAGTGAATGTCCTCCTGCCGCTGCTCATTAGGGCCCAAGCGAAAATTCGCGCAGGGCCCTCTTGTTCTTCTAAGGATTATTAGGGCCCAAGCGAAAATTCGCGCAGGGCCCTCTTGTTTTTCTAAGGATTATTAGGGCCCAAGCGAAAATTCGCGCAGGGCCCTCTTGTTTTTCTAAGGATTATTATTATTATTTTTTTTTTTTTTTTTTTTTTTTTTTTTTTTTTTTTTTCGTCTTCCGGGGCTTTTTGGGGGCCTTAACATGCTCAAAAACTCTTGAAAATTGGCACACACATTGGAATCCGCGGCCAACAGGGCCGGGCAGAAGCTGGTACCCGGGCGTGGCAGGGGGGCTCAACAGCGCCCCCTTGAAAAAGGTCTGAAAATTTGGTCCATATATTAAACACGCTTGCACGTATTAGTCTGAAACTCGGTACACATATAGACCTCATCGGGCCAAACAACTTTCGTGCTCTAAGTTAAACGTCACGCCAACAGGAAGTCAGCTATTAAGGGTTGTTTGAAAAACGCATGCTCTGGAATTTGATATACTCCTCCTAGACGATTAATCCGATCGCCACCAAACTCGGTCAGCATGAAGTCAAGACACTGATGATTAAAAATTGCCAGGGGATTTTTGATATCTCGAACGGTTTGTCCGTGGCGAGGCAACGAATTTATGGCGAGAAAAAGGAAACAGGAAATGTGTTATAACGTCTGCATACATATATTGATCTTTATGAAACTTCACAAGTGTGTTCGTTATAGGAGTCTGATCACATGTATGTGACTATTGTGAGTCAAAGTTATAGCGCCACCAACTGGCAGCAGGAAGTGTATCACTTTTTGAAATGTTTTGAGATCACCCTCTTATTTTTACCTGATTTGCTTCAAACTTCATCAGTGTAATGTCAATACACAGCAGATGTAGACCTATGACAGGATTTTTGATATTTGAAATATTGTTGCCATGGCAACAGGTCAAACTGTAATAATATTCTTGAGTGTTTTTGAGGCTCTTAACATGCTTCAAATTGCATGAAACTCGACACACACATCAATATTGTCAACCAGTAGACATGGACAAAGCCATAGAAATGGGCGTGGTGGAGGGGCTCAGTAGCGCCACCTTTTGACAAAAGTGGGGGGGTTTGTTTTTCCTACAGTCACCAAACTTGGTACACATATTGTTCTCATCAAGCCGGACAATTTTCTAATTTACATTCATTAGCTCCGACCAACAGGAAGTCAGCTATTTTGGTTTGAATGTTAATTTTTTGAAAAAACAGGCTATGAATTTTATACTACTACTCCTACAGGGTTTATCCAATTTACACCAAGCTTTTTTTAACTTGTTGCTAACACATTGAAGTTGTTTAATTGCAAACGGATTTTGGATATCTCAAACGGTTTGGCCGTGGCGAGGCAACGAATTTATGGCAAGAAAAGGGAAACAAAGTGTTATAACTTCTGCATACATTAATTGATTTTGATGAAACTTCGGCTTAGTCTTCGTTGTACAAGGCTGATCACATGGATGTGACTATTGTGATTCAAAGTCATAGCGCCACCAACTGGAAGCAGAAAATGTGTCACTTTCAGCATACATTGAGATCACCCTCTTATTTTTACCTGATTTGCTTCAAAATTCATCAGAATAATGTTAAAACTTGGCACATGTAATCCTTTGAAAATGGGCAGGGAGGAGGGGCTCTATAG